>NC_056753.1:18362500-18662500 GCF_018687715.1 Carya illinoinensis | reverse complement strand
TAATGCATAAGTAACTATTCTAAAAATATAACTATGCCTCACTTGGAACACTCTCTGTCCATCCCTAGGCTCTTATGTGCCATTTACTATACTAAAACCTTCTAGGTCTTATTCCTTAAAGTGAACCCTCGTGATTCACCTTAAGGTTAAGACACTAAAACCTCCGTCTCGTTCTTCTATTTCCACAATCCGACGCATGATTCCGACCGACAGAGTCATACGTCCCAATCTTAGACTATATACTCGTCACTACCTTCAAGTATCCCAGCCCATATGAAATCTTCATTCCCATCCAGTTAGGCTACATGAATTCAAGCCAACTCTGGGGCTAAAACACCATGTAACCATGATCAGGACAGATTACCCATTACATATGGTAAACCTATCCGGTACACGTGTCTCGCCAGAGGCACATGTATCTCATCCCCTTTTATCACCTATGAACAACTTATAATTCCAATGAACGTCTGCTTATATGAACAAACTTTATACTCTAATACCAACTTGCTCAGACCCGGTTGATAGGACTCTTCCTACTTCTCAGCTTTGTACAAGTTCATCCCAACACTTGATAGGAGAGGATTGCATCAACAAATGCACCTCTATCACGTCACACAATTTGAGACTAATCCCAAGTCACGTCACGATACCCATCATGCTTCCACTGCATGCTCTGATACTTTTCTATCACTTCCTTATACCCTTAGCCATAAGTCAACCACAAGGTGACACCTGTCACCCCAGACTACAGGCCATATCACCACTGCTTTGGAATACTGCTACACAGTTCCCGCCACTTAACAAGAGAACTGCATCCAGAAATGCGCATCTATCACATTATGCGGCTCGAGACCATTTCTTGTACAGCATGATGCCCATCATGCTTCCACTGCACTCTCTGATACTTTTCATCACTTCACACTAACTTTCAGCCACAAGTCAGCCTCAAGGCGACATCCGTCACCTTGGACTACAGCCACATCACCACTTCTTCGAGACACTGTTACACAGTTTCCCGACGCTGCACCATACACTCCACACTTTTCTGCTATGCCATCCAACCCTTTGTGACACGCCATTCGGTGTATCACGACCTAGTACAAAGTACACTCATGTGAACTCTCTTCCATCTACACTATGACACACATCACTACGATACACGCCTGACCGGTGCAAAACTGCAAGTGCACAGTATCGTAGTTTTATAGTAAAGTAATAAGAAGAGTATCGTCCTCAGGGATTGGTACCTTACTCTTGCCAAATACCAAAATTATGCTAATCTCAATTTTATCTAGAGGAATCGCTAAGGTTTTTGTAGTAGCAAATAAAACTAGGTCAACTCAAGAGAAATAAGCAAAGAAAGTAAAACTGATGTTTGAAGATCAAATTCAATAGGGAAGAAAACTTCTAGGAAATCGATTTCACCATAATTCTTCACTATGCTTTTCTCATCCAGCTAATTTAACTTAAACCTCTTTTGTCTATTAGCAAATCTCTAATTCATCCAAAAGCCTCTTTCGATAGTCAATTGGAAGTGATTCTAGTTTATCAATTCACACAAGAGTATGCAAATTAAATAATCAAGAACGCAATAAGACCAATGATTTAATTACTACACAGGTTCATACAAGTCTTTCGAGCTCTATACTTACCTATGCTGAAATATCCAAGATCTACCCTATGATTCCCTCTTTCGATAGCAAATCACAAGATTAATAATCATCTAATCAATGGCCAGTTAATTAGAAGCATTAAACTCAGAATAAATCAGATAAACAAAGAGAGAATTTGCATTAAATTAGCATGGACAAACAAGCATAGTTCGGAATTAGGTTACATCGTTTTCCTAGAAAGAAGAAAATTTAGCTCATGCTAGAATTGGAATTCAACATAAACGAATTCACCATAATTGTTCTGAGAAGATGGGAAGAAGAAAATAAACACTGAAAAATCCTCCTTGCAGCCTCAACTGGTCGTCAAAAGCTCAAGGGAACGATTCAACGCCTTTCTCCCGTCCGTGCTCGTGTATGAATCCAACGTACGTGCAATAGATTGGAATTCCGTCTCCAAAACAAATGAATTGAATCCCTCTAGCTGTGTTTTTCTCTCCCAAGAAGTGTTCTCCAGTCAAAACCCGCGGCTCTAGAGTGAAGAATGGCCTTTTATATGGTCCCACGGCGGAAAACCTAAATTCTGTCAAAATACGATGTTCGCTCGAGCGGGGTGTCGAGCGCGCGTCGAGCGTTCGACTCTGCCTGATTTCGCTCGAGCGTCCAATGTCTCCGCTCGAGCGATATTCATTTTTCAGCAACCTGCTCGAGCTCCCTGTCGAGCGGCAGTCGAGCGTTTGAATCTGCCTGAATTCGCTCGAGCGGCCAAAAGCCTCCGCTCGAGCGAACTTGTAAAATCTGCAATATGAAATTTTGCAAGCCATCAAATACCCCCAAACTTACAACTTTGTTTGTCCTCAAACAAAAAGAAAAACAAATGATAGTTTAGGCAATATCAACTCGACCTCAAAGAGAAGTATCATCACTCACCAAGCTTTTATGAATTTAGATTTCATCTCTAGTATCTTACTCTTTTAACATCAAAGATAGCAAGAAAATCAATCAAAAATTTTGCAATTTGTCAAGCAAGAGTTAGGTGTTTACTTCAACCTAAAGCTAAGACCTTGAGTGTGTGTGTGATATAGTCAATTTAACCTCAAACCACCTGCAAACTCAGATAAAAGTAGAACAACCAAAATCAGAAGAATTCTCTTAAAACTTAACCCCATAAGTCCAATTTTCAGAAATCCTCTCCACTAATGTAGTCAACACCAAAATCAAAGATCAAAAGGTCTTTATTAAGGTTGTAATGATAGGCCACAGGGTGAGGGTTAAGAAAGAACTGGATATGGGAAATTAAATCAAACTGGGAAAATACTTAGTGAAAAGAACATTAAAAGAGAAACTCACATGATTCAAATCATAGCTCTTTCTTGGCAATATGCTCATACTTGTGGCATTAAAATTGCTGTAATCACTGATGTAATACCAACACTTCCCTTAACAAAATTTGAGGTAATTCACTTTCCGCTTGGCGACTTCTTTTTCTTTTCTTTTCTTTTTCTTTTTCCTCTTCTTCTCTTTTTTCTTCTTCTTCTTTTTTTTTTTTTTTTTTTTTTTTTTTTTTCAATCACTTCCTTTCTTCTTCTTCTTTTTCTTTGATCAAATAGAGCAAACATAATACGTTTCATCATGAAACCAATTTTCTCTTTTAAATGTAACTCTCCACCAAAGTATTTTCTCAAACTATCAACGGTAGATTCATTGTTTTTCAGGCTTAGAGCGGGCATGGTTTATGTAGTTTAAAGAATCAATAAAGGCTCATGAAGGCTCAAGGGGGTTGACTATGGAAACACACCATGTAATGATGGCATGACATTTAGGACGGCTGGGAAAGCTTTTTGGTTATGCCAAAGAAATGCCTAGATCATTTCTCTAATATTTGGTCTCGACTAGGATTTCGCCTCAAGGACCCATCAACGGATTCTAGAGTAAAGCAAAATCGAACCTCCCTCTTTCAATTAATTCAACTTCTTCTCTTCATAAGCAAAATGGAATAAGAGAAAAACGACTATGTGCTCAATTGTGTTCAAGGTCAAAGATTTAAACCAAAGTACCCACAAAACTTCACTTGACATAAAAGAAATTTTTGAAAATTTTTCTCAAAACCATCTTCAATCACAAATTTCAGAGTCATAGAGAATTCAATCTTACTCCAATGCATGCTTGGTAAGAGACTCAAACAACCCATCAACAACCCAAGACTTAGAAAACAAGAGGATCAAATGATTATAGGAGTTTACACCCCCAAACTTAAACTAAGCAATGTCCTCATTGTGATGCAAAAGTAAAAAGGATTGAAGAAATAAAGGAACTTCCCTGGTTTCATGGTGAACCTTCCGAGGTTTAAAAATTTTCCAGCTCTTTATTCTTGCTAAATACCTGCATCAAAAATTAATTTATTAAAACTTAAATAAATAAAGATAATAAAATAAATGAAAGAAAGAAAGATAGATATATGGGTTGCCTCCCATAAGCGCTTGTTTTAAAGTCTACAGCCAGACTTTTCAATGATCATCAATTAGGATCTCCAAGAGGAATAAATGCATAGTTCCTCTCCATTTGCTCTCCATAGTAGTGCTTCAATCTCTGACCATTAACTCTGAAAATGTTCCCAGTCTTGTCCTTCAAATCTACTGCTCCAAAAGAGGAAACTTCATGAATTGTATAAGGACCCGTCCATCTTGATTTCAACTTTCCTGGAAAGAGTTTGAGTCGTGAATTGAAGAGTAAAACTTGTTGTCCTGGAGCAAACTCTCGCCTAAGAATCTGTTTATCATGCCACTTCTTCGTCCTTTCTTTATAGATCTTGGCATTTTCATATGCATCATTCCGAAACTCTTCCATCTCATTCAATTGAAGAAGTCGCTTTTCACCTGCTGCCTTCAAATCAAAGTTAAACTTTTTCACAGCCCAATAAGCTCTATGCTCCAACTCTACAGGAAGATGACATGCCTTTCCAAACACTAATCGGTATGGAGACATCCCGATAGGTGTTTTAAAGGCTGTACGGTATGCCCACAAAGCATCATCAAGCTTCTTCGCCCAATCCTTTCTATTGATTTTGACCGTCTTCTCAAGGATGTTCTTGATCTCTCTATTTGAAATTTCAGCTTGACCATTAGTTTGAGGATGGTAAGCAAGTGCTATCTTGTGCTTCACACCATATTTAGACAGAAGATTCTCAAATAACTTGTTGCAAAAGTGAGTCCCTTCATCACTAATAATAGCTCGTGGAGTGCCAAATCTTGTGAATATGTTCTTGTGCAGAAATTTGAGCACTACCTTTGCATCATTTGTTGTTGTAGCAATTGCTTCCACCCATTTTGACACATAGTCAACTGCTAGCAAGATATATGCAAAACCAAAAGAAGGAGGAAAGGGCCCCATAAAATCTATTCCCCAAACATCAAACAACTCAACTTCTAAGATACCTTTCAATGGTAACTCATGACGCCTTGAAATATTTCCCATACGTTGGCACCGGTCACAAGTTTTCACCAAAGTGTAACTATCACGAAAAATGGAAGGCCAAAAGAACCCACTTTGAAGTACTTTAGCTGCTGTACGGGTGGCTCCAAAGTGTCCTCCATATGATGAGGAATGACAATGATGGAGGATGTCTTGCATCTCTTCTTCCGGCACACATCTTCTCATGATTTGATCGGGGCATCTTTTGAACAACAAAGGCTCATCCCAAAGATAGTGATTCACATCATGCAAAAATTTCTTACGTTGATGGTAAGTAAGATCAGGTGGTAAAACCTTACAAGCTAGATAATTAACAATATCAGCATACCACGGAAGCTTGATCTCACATGCAAACAACTGCTCATCAGGGAATGCCTCTTGGACCACTGAATCTAGTCTTTCTTCCTCTTGCTCTAACCGAGAGAGATGGTCAGCCACTAAATTTTCACTTCCCTTCTTGTCGCGAATTTCCAAATCAAATTCTTGAAGAAGGAGGATCCAACGAATTAGCCTAGGCTTAGCATCCTTCTTGCCAAACAAATAGCGAAGTGCTGCATGATCAGTGAACACTATCACCTTTGTCCCAATGAGGTAGGACCGAAATTTGTCACAAGCAAACACCACGGCAAGCATCTCCTTCTCAGTTGTTGTATAATTTAATTGAGCTTCATTCAATGTCCGGCTTGCATAATAGATGGCTCTAAACAGCTTGTCTCGCCTTTGGCCCAACACTGCTCCAATTGCAAAGTCACTTGCATCGCACATAATTTCAAAAGGTTGACTCCAATCAGGCACAATCACAATTGGTGCTGAAATTAGCTTCTCCTTGAGTGCATTAAAGGCCTGCAAACAAACAACATCAAAGTCAAATGCAGAATTTTTCTCAAGAAGATTACATAAAGGTTTAGTGAGTTTAGAGAAATCCTTAATAAATCTTCTATAAAATCCCGCATGTCCCAGAAAACTTCTGATTCCCTTCACATTCTTTGGAGGTGGTAGTTTCTCTATAGTTGCAATTTTGGCTCGATCCACCTCAATTCCTTTGGATGACACTCTATGGCCCAGCACGATCCCTTCTTGAACCATGAAATGACACTTCTCCCAGTTCAGGACCAGATTCTTATCTTCACATCTCTGCAAAACAAGAGCTAAGTTATGCAAACAATGATCAAAAGATGTACCAAAAACTGAAAAGTCATCCATAAATACTTCCATTATATCTTCCACCATGTCAGAAAAGATAGCCATCATGCAACGTTGAAATGTCGCAGGGGCGTTGCACAATCCAAAGGGCATCCTCCTAAAAGCAAACGTCCCATAGGAGCATGTGAATGTAGTCTTCTCCTGATCTTCAGGAGCTATAGCAATCTGATTATACCCCGAATAACCATCCAAAAAACAATAGTAGGAGTACCCAGCCAATCGATCCAACATCTGATCAATGAATGGAAGTGGAAAATGATCCTTCCTTGTTGCTTTATTCAACTTGCGGTAATCCATGCATACACGCCATCCCGTGACCGTTCTTGTAGGAATGAACTCATTATTGTCATTTTTCACTACCGTCATTCCACCCTTCTTTGGTACAACTTGCACTGGACTTACCCATGAACTATCTGAAATAGCATATATAATTCCAGCATTAAGGAGCTTCAAAATTTCAGCTCTCACTACTTCCTTCATTGCTGGATTTAATCTTCTTTGGTGCTCAATTGTTGGCTTGTAAAGCTCCTCCATTAAAATCTTGTGCATGCAAATGGAGGGACTTATTCCTTTTATATCAGAAATAGTCCATCCCAAGGCTGTTCTATGTTCCCTCAATACACGCAGCAACTTTTCCTCTTCTTCGGGTGTGAGTGATGTAGCAACAATCACTGGAAAGGTATCACTATCACCCAAGAATGCATAACGAAGATGCTCGGGTAATTGCTTCAACTCCGGAGTATTTTTCTGCATCTTTTCTATATCAACTCCAGATTCACTCTTTGGTACCACCGGCTCTAGCTTCCCCACTTCATTACTAAGTGATGTAACCTGCTGCAATGCTCCCAAAGCAAAAACATAGTGGAGAAATTCTTCACTAACAAAAGGCAAGTCAGATTCACAAACAGCAGAATTTTTAAAATCAAGAGCATGAGATGAAGAGGTGATACAGCGCTCTAGGTGGTCGGATGGCATATCTTCTTGAAAGGCCTCTTCTACACATTGCTTAATGACATCTACCCGAAAGCAAGTACTTGGATCTTCTGGAAATTTCATGGCTTGGTAGATGTTGAACATAACCTCTTCCTTGTTTACTCTCAATGTCAATTCACCCTTTTGAACATCAATCAAAGCTCTACCCGTGGCCAAGAATGGTCGCCCAAGAATTAGTGGGACATCTTCATCTTCTTCCATGTCCAACACCACAAAATCAGCAGGAAAAATGAACTTATCCACCTTTACCAATACATCTTCTATGATCCCACGTGGATACTTGATGGACCGATCCGCTAGTTGCAAGGAAATTGTTGAATGCTTCATCTCTCCAAGTCCTAATTTCCTGCAAACAGAAAATGGCATAAGATTAATGCTAGCACCAAGATCACATAAGACTCTATCAAAAAATGAATCTCCAATAGTGCAAGGCAAAGTGAAACTCCCCGGATCTTTCAATTTTTGAGGCAATTTCTTTTGAAGAATAGCACTGCATTCTTCAGAAAGCTTCACTGTTTCAAACTCCTCCAACCTTCTCTTCTTGGAAATGATGTCTTTCAGGAATTTGACATAATTTGGCATTTGTTCCAAGGCATCTGCAAAAGGAATATTAATGTGAATTTTCTTAAAGATATCCAAAAACTTAGAAAATTGCTTATCTAGTTTTTGCTTTTGAAAGCGCTGAGGGTAAGGAAGTGGAGGAGCAAGAATAGGAGGATTGTCAGGAAATGAAATTGTAGGAGTCAAGTCGGTCTCCTCTAGTGTATCATTGACAATCTCCTCTTCTTCTACTTGATCTTTGCTTTGGCCATTGTTTGCAGCGGTAGGAGTGGACTTGCTCTCCTTTAATGGTGCCCTCTCAATCTCTTTTCCACTCCTAAGTGTGATGGCCTTGCATTGTTCCTTTGGATTCACTTCAGTGTTGCTAGGAAAAGCTCCTCTTTGTTGGGCATTGATGGTAGTGGCTAGTTGCCCAATTTGCACTTCAAGATTCTTCATAGTAGCTCCCATATTGCTACAATGAGTCTCAATGTTGTCCAATCTTGAATCAGTCTTCTTAAACCTTGCATTGGTCTCCTGAACAAAGGAAACCATGGCATCCTCAAGTGACATCTTCTTCTCGCTTGGTTGGCTATCAAATCCGGGAGGATATTGAGGTTGCAACACATTCTTGGTATTTCCATATGACAAATTCTCATGATTTCTAAGCCCTGGATGATAGTAATTTGGCATAGGATTACCACGATAATTGTAGTTCCGATTGTTGACATATTGAACTTGTTCTTGACTCGCCTCATTGCTTGGAACTATCATACTTGTAGATGCTACATATTCTGTACCTTGTGGTATCCTTTGAGTTGTCAAGGCTGAAATCTGATGAGATAGAGTAGCTACTTGAGCGGAAAGAGCTGCTATCGGCTCCAATTCATGAATTCCAGCTACCTTCTTAGCCAAAGTCCTCTCAGTTGGCCATTGATAGTTGTTTGAGGCCATTTCTTCCAAAAGTGCAGTAGCACCTTCAGCTGTCTTCGACATCAAAGTTCCACCAGAAGCAGCATCAACTATAGTTCGAGTTTGCCCATTTAACCCATTGTAGAACATCTGAACTTGCAACCAATCTGGCAATCCATGTTGTGGGCAACGTCTAATCAAGTCCTTATACCTTTCCCATGCTTCATAGAGTGACTCAAAATCATTTTGCTTGAATTGGCCAATCTCACTCCTGAGTTGGGCTGTTTTGGCAGGAGGAAAGAATTTAGCAAGAAACCTCTCAGCCATGTCCTGCCAACTAACGATGCTTCCCGGTTGTAGAGATTGTAGCCAACCTCTAGCCTTGTCCCTCAAAGAGAAGGGAAACAATCTCAGTCTAATGGTGTCTTCAGTAACACCATTGATCTTCACAGTATCACAAATCTCCAAGAACATTGCCAAGTGAACATTGGGATCATCAAGTGGTGATCCACTGAATTGGGCCTGCTGCACCATGCTAATCAAAGCTGGTTTGAGCTCAAAGTTGTTGGCATTGATTGGCTGGCGCATTATGCTCGAGTAATTTCCATTCACAACTGGCCGTACATAGTCCTTCAAGGTGCGTGGTAGTACCTCACGGTCTTCTTCAGCCATGGCTAGTATCTTATTTCTTCTTAGTGATCTAAGAGTTCTTTCAATCTCCGGATCAACAGGAATAATATCACGAGATCTAGCACGGCGCATCCAACGTCAAAAACACACCTGTAGAACAAATTAAAACAAAATTCTAAATTAAAACCAAGATTACTTTGTATCGATATTGACAAAAAGAATAAGAATAAACCAATCCCCGGCAACGGCGCCAAAAACTTGACCGGTGCAAAACTGCAAGTGCACAGTATCGTAGTTTTATAGTAAAGTAATAAGAAGAGTATCGTCCTCAGGGATTGGTACCTTACTCTTGCCAAATACCAAAATTATGCTAATCTCAATTTTATCTAGAGGAATCGCTAAGGTTTTTGTAGTAGCAAATAAAACTAGGTCAACTCAAGAGAAATAAGCAAAGAAAGTAAAACTGATGTTTGAAGATCAAATTCAATAGGGAAGAAAACTTCTAGGAAATCGATTTCACCATAATTCTTCACTATGCTTTTCTCATCCAGCTAATTTAACTTAAACCTCTTTTGTCTATTAGCAAATCTCTAATTCATCCAAAAGCCTCTTTCGATAGTCAATTGGAAGTGATTCTAGTTTATCAATTCACACAAGAGTATGCAAATTAAATAATCAAGAACGCAATAAGACCAATGATTTAATTACTACACAGGTTCATACAAGTCTTTCGAGCTCTATACTTACCTATGCTGAAATATCCAAGATCTACCCTATGATTCCCTCTTTCGATAGCAAATCACAAGATTAATAATCATCTAATCAATGGCCAGTTAATTAGAAGCATTAAACTCAGAATAAATCAGATAAACAAAGAGAGAATTTGCATTAAATTAGCATGGACAAACAAGCATAGTTCGGAATTAGGTTACATCGTTTTCCTAGAAAGAAGAAAATTTAGCTCATGCTAGAATTGGAATTCAACATAAACGAATTCACCATAATTGTTCTGAGAAGATGGGAAGAAGAAAATAAACACTGAAAAATCCTCCTTGCAGCCTCAACTGGTCGTCAAAAGCTCAAGGGAACGATTCAACGCCTTTCTCCCGTCCGTGCTCGTGTATGAATCCAACGTACGTGCAATAGATTGGAATTCCGTCTCCAAAACAAATGAATTGAATCCCTCTAGCTGTGTTTTTCTCTCCCAAGAAGTGTTCTCCAGTCAAAACCCGCGGCTCTAGAGTGAAGAATGGCCTTTTATATGGTCCCACGGCGGAAAACCTAAATTCTGTCAAAATACGATGTTCGCTCGAGCGGGGTGTCGAGCGCGCGTCGAGCGTTCGACTCTGCCTGATTTCGCTCGAGCGTCCAATGTCTCCGCTCGAGCGATATTCATTTTTCAGCAACCTGCTCGAGCTCCCTGTCGAGCGGCAGTCGAGCGTTTGAATCTGCCTGAATTCGCTCGAGCGGCCAAAAGCCTCCACTCGAGCGAACTTGTAAAATCTGCAATATGAAATTTTGCAAGCCATCAACGCCTCACGGTGCATCGCTACGCGACATGGAGTACGCGCCACGCATACTCCCTTCACTACAACACTTATTATCATAACACACGTCACATGGTGCATCGCTACGCGACATGGAGTACGCGTGACTCGTACTCCCTTCATTCTATGCCACACATCACTACAACGCATGTCACACGGCTCGTCGCTACACTATACAGAGTATACTCCACGTGTACTCTATTCACACATCATGCTGTATCACAACTACGACATCCATCTCATGCCCATACTTCACAGCACAGTCCAAAATACAACACAATCAAACCCAACATTTCACAACTACACTTCACTTCACAACTACCAACGAACTGCACAAATACTAACTACATAGTTTACAGTCTAACCAATCAACTACTTTAAACGTGAAAACTAGGGATAGAAGGTTATACCATCGACAGGATAACCCGTGCGTCGCTCGCTGCTCGTCACGATCAAGCGTCGGAGGAGCATACGTGGCGGTAACACCGCGTATGGTGGCTGTCCACCACATAAAGTGACAATTTGGGCTTGAGGATAGCTAGGCGTGGCCTTGGAAATGCTCAAGGTGGCCTCGTGGTGGTCAAAGGTGGCATCACGCCTTGAACAGTGAATCCGAAATGGTGGGAGTTTGCTTGAGGTGGAGGAAGGCCATAGAACTTCATGGGAAGCTAGGGAAAGGTAGAGGAAGATGTGGTGGAGCTGTGGTGGCAAGGTGGTGGCCATATTGTGGCTTACGGCGGCAAATCAGCCTCTAGAAGTGGATTTCGACCTTGGAGAGTGTGGGAGAGTGAGGGCAGTACATAGCTCCATTGGGCATGAAATTTCTTGGGGAAAGTTGTAGTGATGTGAGGAACAAGGTGGTAGTGGTGAAACAGCATGGGTAGCTGTGTACGGTGCTGCATGATGGTGCAACCATATGTGTATGAGTGGAGACCCATTGGAGAAAGAGAGAGAGTTAGGGAGAAAGGAGGACATAGAGAGGAAGCCCATGATGTGGTGAATCCATTGGTGGTGCTTGATGGCTATTTCAGTCATGTATGGTGGCTCAAGGAGGAGAAAATGGGTGTAAAACCCATTTGCTTGGAGGGAGAAAGAGAGAGAAGAGGTTGCCGTTAAAGCTCACCACCAGTGAGGTAGTGGTCATCGGTGGGGGAGGATCATGCTGGTGTGGGAGGTGGGGCATGGCCACTGGAGGTGGTGCCGACTGGGAGGCTTGGAGCTAGTGTACGGTGGAGGAAACATAGCATGGGCTGGACGTGCATGGGAGAAAGAGAGAGGAAAGAGAAGAGAGAAAAGGAAAAGAGAAATAATGAGGAGGAAAAGAGAGGGGTCTGGGTATTTAATTCCAGTCCTATGCTTCGGGATCCTCAAAACGATCCAACGATGAGTTTAAATATTGATTTGAAAATGCGTAAATAAAACACTTAAATAAATCACTGAGATGAATTGAGATAGAATATTATTTTATAAACTAAAGTTTATAAAATAATATTTCTTCATCATTATTTAAAATGACAAAGTATCGTTAATTAATCAAAGAGGATAAAACTATTTAAATTAAATAAGAGTTTTCAACGTAAGTTAAACCTCTTAATATTTTAAAACAACTAAAATATTTAATTTAAGTAATTATCTACAATTATAATATTTTTTAGAGCTTATTAAAATATTATAATTGTGCTACATTAAAAACAAGCTTATCTAATAATACTGAAAATATCTTTTATAGATATTTTCATAATATTTAAAATATCCTTAAGTATTAAAATATCTATCTTACTTTGAAATTCACCGGATAATTTTTGGAATACGCCATCGAGGTACAACGCTTAGGATAAGGCTCAGCACGTAGATCGGAGCTCGACACATGGAACAAGGCTCAACACATTAACCGAAGCTCGACACGTAGATAGAGGCTCATAAAAAAGAAGAAAGAATGAGCGGATATTACACTTTACAAATGTACCGCTCAAAATTGGAAAGCTTGATTGCCTTGATTACGTGAACGAATTTTATATTCATGTTTTTAATCACGTTTGTGTACTTTTTATGCATTTCATGGATATAATTGGCTAAAGTAATTATTTTATATTAAAAAAATAATACAATTAATTACATTAGTGGAGTACGTAAAAAGTATACAAATGGAGGGTAATTATTTGTATTTATGTGCTCTTGTATTTACATGTGTAAATTGGTCTTTTGACCCCAAAAAAAAAAATCTATGTCATGATCATGTGCATTTTTTTATTAAAATAACTTGAGTTTTACGGACCTATGATGCTATTGTGGTGCGCCTAAGCAAAGAGACTCCTGACTAGAGAGGACTTATGGCAATGATGTGAGTATTCACACAATAGACACATGCCCACATTGTGAGCTTTTGCACAACGCTGTGGGTATGAGCAGTGCAGGTGAGACCTGCAACTATACCCATGGGTCCCTTAAAGGGTTCACACAAAAAAAAATTTAAAACTTAAAAGGCTTGAAAAAAAACGTGAGAAAATGAGAGAAAG
The DNA here is from genome assembly GCF_018687715.1 of Carya illinoinensis. Taxonomy (NCBI): domain Eukaryota; kingdom Viridiplantae; phylum Streptophyta; class Magnoliopsida; order Fagales; family Juglandaceae; genus Carya; species Carya illinoinensis. Next base: position 18,649,078 of record NC_056753.1, on the reverse strand, counting down.
AAGTAGAAGAAAAGAAGGAAGAAAGAGGAAGAAGATGGAAAACATGATTGGGTAGAAAGAAAGGAAGAGCTATGCAACGAAGGGCATGTTTGAAAACAACATAACTGTTTTTAGATATTCTCAAATTATTTCACTATTATTCATAAGTAGTTTATTATTATTCACAAATTAATCCTTACTATTCTAATTTATTTTATTACTATTCATAAATAATTTGATATACTCTTAACATCTAAACATAGTTTAAAAATAAAGTTTAAAATGATGTATTATATCATATCATGTGGTTAGGGCTTTGCGGTCACAAATTAAGGGTCACAAATGTGGGTCGTTGGATTGGGCCAATTTGATGGGCTTATCCCTACAACCTAGATCTGAAAGGTTTTATAGATTTTCATATTTTTTGTTAATATTTGTTTTCATAATTTTTCCAAAAATATTAATTCAATAATATTGTCTTTTTTATTGTTCTTATTTTTATGTAAAGATTTATTACTAAGAAAATTATAAAAAATATATAAAATTATTTCTATAGATCATTATTATTCCGAAAACCAAAAATCATTTTCATATAATTCATTTGTGTATATTGATATTTGTATGTTAAGATTGATTATTTGCCTACTTTTGTATAAAAAAATAATATATATTTCCATATTGTTTCCCAAAAACTTAGTTACTTACATGAATAATAATATCTCTTTAAAAAAAATTATTAACAAAGTAAAAAAACATTATTTGAAAATTATAAATATTTTGTAAACATGAATTGATTATCTCTAAAGGTAAAACAATTTCTAGAAAATTCTACAATAAAGCATTATTTCTATATATTAGTATTCCAAAATATAACAATCATATAAAGTATTCCAAAAAGTTATTTCATTTTTCTTATTTTTATATTATTTTTATTTGAATTTAAAGTAGTTAGAAAGAATTGATGGAGGAAAAAAATAATCTTTAATTTTCATAATATTTTACAAAAAAGATTTAAATTAAATGAATTATCATATTTTTCAAATTATTTTTCCTTTTTAAGAAAACTTTTACAACACTTGTGGTAAAAAAACACATGTATTATTATGTAGAAAATAAATTGCAAGTACTACAAATTGCCTGAGTACTATATGCATTATTTTTCTTTTGTGATCACTGTATATATTGTTACCTATTTTTGTGTCATGAGTTAGTATTTTATGTATGATAATAACAATGCTAGTAAATCCTTTGGTCGATTCGTACCATATGCTTTTAAATTTTAATAGTTTAATTTGCTCATTTCTTTGGCTACTAGCTATTTTGTGCTTGCTGGGCAAACAATGTTCTCTCTCTCACTCTCTCTGCTAGTGCATTTTAGTTTACGTATTTTGGATATCTCTATTTTTTATTCAAATATAACATGATGTTGCCGTGCATGGCTTGCACGTGCCCCTCGCACTAGCTTGTACCAAAGAAAAAAAAAATTGAATACATATAGTGGGTTTGCTTATGGTTTGCAGGCCTTTGACTTATACCTAGTGTTGGTGCAATTCCCAACAGTGTCTCTAATATGCTCAATCAACCTACTATTAATCATTGGAAGAGCCTTGGGAAGGCCTAGTGGGGATGCTTCTAATGGTTAAGTCAGCGAGATTAACTTCTCTTAATAAAATGAATCATTTACCCTAGAACATATCTGGTAAGCTATTTATAAGGGTTGAGGTGTCCTAGATGGCATGATCCTTTCGGGGGCACGATTCTTGGTGCTTAGTATGCTATGATACCTTTCATGACAAGGATTATACCGTTGATAGCGTCCTTCTGGTAGGGGTTTCTCAAGCGAACTTATCTCCATGAATCTTGATCTTAGAGGGATACGGTTGGTTGAGATTCTTTGTTGAATACGATGTCCTCCTTGTGTTTTATCTGTAGACTCATACAATGCATCTTGTTTAGTTTTATCCTTTAGTCACCCTCAATCACATGAATCCTTTGTGACTATGCTATTGGTTGCTAGCTATTATTTCCTCGCCGATAGTGTATATATGTGTCTAACAATTACCCTACAAATTCTTCCCGCACGTGTGTTGGTAGAATTTTTTCTTTGACAAGCTTTCCCTTTTGAATTAGCTACACACTTCCCAAGACATGTGTTCCTTTGCCCTACATGCATTGCTAATTTTCCCGGACACACTTGCCTATTGTATGGTTTGTTTGATATCTTTTTCCAACGACCGCATCATGCAGTATGATATCCGATGGCTAGTTTGAAAAACTTCATACTCGCCTCATAGTGTAGTGCAAAATGTGAGCTTTTTCTTGGCGTGCTTTTTCTCATTCCAACATGTGGTCCCTCATTGGCCTCGCTTTTGCTCTCCCTTGCAATTTCATTTTCCTATAACCGCCGCTCTTCTTCTTCTTCCTCACTACCACTTTCGCTCCAACTCCCGTTTCTTGCTTTCAATCGTTCTCTTTCATTTCATTTCTTCCATCATCTCCAAGCTTTTTGTAATCTTATGTTTGAATGGCTCCCAGAAACACTTTCTAAAATGCTCCCCATTCTTCTTGTTGCTTTTAAAGGGAATCAATGGATTGTTACCACCACCTAGGTGGAGCTAGATTCTGTGAGAGAATGGTATAGCGTTCAGAGTTCGGTGAGGTTAAGTCTTCTTGGTTCTTACAGTGGCATAGTCCACTCAGAGGGGGCTACTAAGTATGTCAGGCTCTATATTGGCATGTTCTCTATGGGGCTACGACTTCCTTTCTATGGCCCCATCTACGACATTTTGGATCATTTGGGTATGGCTCCTACCCAACTCATACCCAATGCTTGGAAGATCTTACTGTTCTGTTGTGTGGTGTGAGAAGGCATGACAGGTATCAATTCAGTTGCCGTTTGCAAACTTATTGTCAGAACATCCACTTGGAGTTTCAATATTCCCAAGTCAAGAACTGGGACATGAAGTTCTTTTTTGTTTCTAGGATAGGTTGGGAAGGCTTCCTACCTTGAATTACCAATTAGAGCTTCCTAGTATTCTCTCCCCAAGGGTCGTTGCTTTGATGTTCTAAGGGGAAGATGTCGTGCTTGGACCATGTCCATGCATGGGTTAGCTCTAAGGTTGCTATAACCAAGGAGAACATTGACCATTCTTGATAAGGCCGAACAAATTGAGCTTTGTCAACCGCCAAGTTTCGAGCTCCACAGATCCTGAGTTCACTCCCCCATGCAAGAGGGCTGCCCCTCTCCCTTGGACCCTAAGGGCAAAAGGCCATGCACAGAGAGCAATGAACCTCATGATGAGCCGTGCATTCATTGTGACCCCACTGGACCTATGGTTGCTACAAAGGGTTCCAGGGTTCCCCTGCCACCTTTGCTTCTAGAGGTCAACTGGTGGCTAGTCAATCGTGCCCTCATTGCATGTAGACCATCTTGAGGATATGATTAGTTAGGGGGCTTGGGACTTAGACTTGCTCTTAGATCCCGAATTTTTTTAAACAATTCTCGATATGTTCCTCGACTCCTTCTTGGACTTTCTATTTGGGCCCTTTCACCATTGTTCACCTCATATTCAGCCTCCAATGACTTCATTGAAATGATAGAGGTGGATAAGGAAAGACGCATCTTGGATGTTACCGAGGACGCGATGAAGGCTACTGAAGTATGTGCTAGCCCACCTTTTCCAGAGGAACAAGTGAAAGACTGGCAAGGGAAGCTCCATTTGACCCTCTCAAGTCTCCTACCATGGAAGCAGTGAAGTCCATAGAAGATTCCATTTCATCTACTGACGCTCTTGAAGAGGAAGTACCCACAATGACAGTTGACTTTAGTGGATGCAACGTCTGGAGATTTGATGAAGTTGATGCCATTTCCTTTAGCCTAGTTTAGTATCCTTCTGCCATGCCTTTGTCACCAACGAAGTGCCTTTCCCTGTTGCCTCTCTTCTGATAAGTACCTATATGTAAGTTCCTATCAAGCTGAGGGAGCCTCCTTCTTCTAAGGCAATTCCTCAAGTGTCCATGAATTGCTAGGGGACATTTTACTCCACCTGGGTACTGCTCATTTCATTTGTCCTAGAAACGGGTGAGTCTTCTGACCCATTCATTGCCAAGATAGCTAGAGAACTTGGAAACTTCCACACCTAGTTACGTGATTATGTTCATAATTGTCCTTGGCCATTCCTTGCAAGGTCTCTCTTCTCTAGTGTAGTTGGTTGCCTGGTGCCAATTTGGCCTAGAGGAGAAGGTGCAGTCTTCTCACTCATTCATGGAAGGAGCCCTTCAAGCAGTCTTCGAGGTGGTGAAGGAGAAATAATGATTAATCCCGCTTAGGCAGCTACTCACGCGTGCTGGAATTAAAAATATTCACATTGAATGCTGAGATATTGAAGCTTTGGCACGCCTTGGCCTCAATGAGGTCTTCCTTGGCAAAGATCTAGAGTGATTTGGACTAACCCTTAGAGCACGAGTGGTAGGACGCTCAGGCCATGGGTTGACCTTGGGCATGTATCTTTACTCTGTAAGACTGTTAAACTTAGCTCGATCGAATACGTGTGCATTAGCCTTGGTCGCCTATGCATAGCCCATATATGTATTTAGGCTTAGCTATTTTGTTGTTAGAGGTTTGCTTGATGGATATTGTGGCAAAGGCTAATTCCGATCACATGCATGTGCTTTAGCTATCGTTGCCTATGCTTAGCCTATGTATGTTGCCAAGCTTAGATGTTTTGTCACATAAGGTTTGCTCAACCACAATTGTGGCAAAGGCCAGCCACGGTCGCATGCTCATGCGTTGGTCTAGGTCATGTTTCCTTGGCCCACATAGGTTGTTAGGCTTAGCTGTTTCATTGCAGGAGGTACTGCTATTATGGCAAAGGCTCGCCTTGGTCGCATGCATATGCATTAGCCACCACCGCCTACACTTATCCTACATATCTTGCTAGGCTTAGCTATTTTGTTGTAGGAGGCTTGCTTGAATGCTATTGTGGCAAAGGCTAACCCCAACCACATCCACTTGTGTCAACCTTGGTCACCTATACTTGGCCCCTATATGCTGCCAGGCTTAGTTGTTTTGTTGCAAGAGGTTTGCTCAACCGACATTGTGGCAAAGGCAAACCCTGGTTGTATGCATGTGAATTAGCCTTGGTGGCCTATGCATAGCTAGGGTATGTTGTTATACTTAACTGTTTCGTTGTGGGAGGTTCTCGAATGCTATTGTGGTTAAGGCTAATTCTAGTTAGATGCACGTTAGCCTTGGTTGCCTGTGCTTTGCTTGCATATGTTGCTAGGCTTAGCTGTTTCGATGTGTTAGGTTTGCTTGATTAATATTGTGGCAAAGGCTAGCCCCAGTCACATGGGAGTGGGGCTAACCTTGGTTGCTTGTGCATAGTTGGCATATGTTGCTATACTTAGCTATTTTGTTGAGGAAGATTTGCTCATTTGCTATTGTGGCGTAGGCCAATCCTAATCGCATGCGAGTGCATTAGCTTTGGTTGTTGGTGCTTAGCTTGTATATGTTGCTAGGCTTAGCTTTTTAGTTGTGGGAGGTTTGCTCGATCGTTATTGTGGTGAACGCTAATACCAATCGCATGCGTGTGTGTTAGCCTTGGTCACTTGTGTTTGAATGAGTGTTAACTTCGGTCGCATGCTAGAGTGTATCAATAGTTCTCACTGCTCACCTTTAGCGTGTTGGTAGAATAAGAGACCTACTTGATGACGACCAAGGTAGAAATACACACTATTGGTGAGGAAATAAGAGCTGGCAGCCAATGGCACAGTCACGAGGGATTCATGTGATTGAGAGAGACTAAAAGATAAAGGCCTGGGATGACCTCGTACTCAACAATGAATCTCAACCAATTGTATCCCTCTACGATCAAGATTCATGGAGATAAGTGTAACACCCTGGTCTTGCAGGGGTCGAAGAGTTACTTCCTATTATTGAAACTCATATTTCAATAATATAATTACAGACTCCAAATTCCAAATATCATATAGGAATTGTGATTCAAACTAATTTCCTCAATATAATTAATTTTCCAAAATGGCTAAATCATCATAACATAATAAAATTTCTTAATAAATTTCGTCAACACATATAGAAACTTTATAAGCTTAATCCACCATTTATAAATCATCTCATCCAATACTTCATAATCTGACCATCAGTTGATATATCCAATTATCTAAAAAGAATATTGTGAAGATAAGGAGTGAATTATCAACAATTTAGTAAGTAAAACATATATACTAGTGTGTACAACATAAGCCTTTTCATAAAGTTTCATATGCAGGAAATAGAAACATTTCATTTTCATATGCAAATCTCAAAACATAATATTAGGAAAGAAAATCATAACGACATTTTAATCTTTTCATATTCCGAATAAAACAACTGTTCATATTCAAAAACACTTTGGCATAACATAACTAAACATTCACATCTTATCATATCATATTCCATCGTATCATATCATATTCTATGTTTAACTCCCGTGGTAGGGTGTGCTATCCTCAGTGACCAAACCAAAAAGTATCATATTGTGAAACTTCATCTTTTTTAATCTCGAAGCCCCGAGTGTGCACAAAGGATAGAACACATAAAAGACCACTTTGCTTACAAAGTGGATGCACTCATATCATATCATGTTGGTACTAACCATATCACATGAACCATTATCATCATATCAAAACCATATTCAGAATCAGAATAAAAATAGATAAGTATGCTGAAGTTTTTTCATATCCATATCATATCAAATCATGTGCGGAACAGATTTATATCATTTTCAAATGATCAATAACAAATTCAAAATATTTCATATCATTTGAACAAAAAATCAAATATCATATTCGCTCTTTTTTATATTTAAGAACATGTTAAATATTGTTCTGTCTACACTTTTTATGCCAAAAAAGTATTTTCTCTTTCACATAGATCTCATGAGTGAATGCAAAACTCATAACTGATGTAGTTTTCACATTTTCTTTTTAAAACATAACATGCACATTTTTACAAACCAACCTCAATAATTTATTTATTTATTTATTTTTATGCAAATCTAGCATATGAATCCTGCTTAGTTGTACTTCTTAGCATCTTTGAATTTTCTCACAACAATGCTAAACGAACATCAATCATCACCTATAGAAAATTCATGTAACTTGAATAAATCTCCAATTAAGCAAATACGTCATATTTACACCTAAAATACCTATTTTAATACCTTAAAGCCTAAAATTCTCATAATTCCTAACATACCACCATTTTCCAAATCCATCAATATCCCACTTAATCGAATTCATACTGTAAAACATAATCGAATAACTATTATTCTTAACACAAAAATCAATGAATACTTATATTTTAAAATATTTAAAATACTAATAACATATTATAAAATTAGAAAAATACTTTGGATATTTTAAATTTCAATAAAATAAGTCGTGAAAAACTTCTCTCTTAAAAATAAGTTTACTTTCTTATAATCAATATAATTATTCAACTTTACAAGAAATCTAATAATACCCATATCATTTAAATATTCTTAACATATTCCTTTATTAACAATTAATAACTTTAATAGGATAATTATATCCAAATCTATTCCAATAACATCAAAGATTCATTTCATACAATTGACTTAAAAATATTCAATACATAGTAATATAATTAAAACAAACCCTTAAAAAAAATTCTCTTTATGAAGAAGATATATAAAATTTCTGGACCATTATGAAATAATAAAAAGTCCAATTAAAAAAAATTAGGCATTAACCAAGTTCAAAAGAAACAACCCAGAAAAACGTAATCACATCAAATACTTCAAGATGCCATACGGAAAGGGCTATACTGCAAGTCTGCAAGGTTTAGAGGGCGTCATTGAAATTTACTTCCGTAAACAAAACATTCGGTTTGCACCGAAAATTGAATAAAACAAACATTGGGTTTTATGGTGGGCTTTAATGGTAAACATGTAATTATAACCTACACTTTCGCAAACCTAAAGACCCAAGCACCATACACAAAAAAAGACCAAAAGCTATGTTAAAGTAATGTAAATATAGACAGATCATAGAAGGATGACTACGTAAAACTATTCCTCATTTTCCACACTTCTTCAATACACAGGAGTGCCCTTTTTATAGACACTTGAATAACAACTTTATAACAACCCAAAACTGTCAACCTTTAATATTGTGACATCTGTCTACAATTCTGTTACTGAGTCACAATTATTTGCAGGGACTGTGGTTGAGGAATATTCTGAGATGGTGCTGTATTGCTGCTGTGAGTACTGGTGTGCTGTCCTGGTGCTGCGTTGCTGTTTACCTTAATACCCTCCCGCGAATCAAGCGGCACTGACTTGAGAGTGAGGCTTGATCGAAGTAGTAAGAATCTGGTTGAGGACAGAGGCTTTGTGAGGATGTCGGCCAATTGATCTTTGCTTGAAATGAAGGAAACTTGAAGAGACTTAGATGCAACCCGGTCTCTCACAAAATAATAGTCGAGCTCCACATGCTTGGTCCGTGAGTGAAGAACTGGGTTAACTGACAGATATGTTGCGCCAAGGTTGTCACACCAGAGTGTAGGAGGTTGGGCCAGAAATATGCCAAGTTCTTGCAGTAGATATTGAACCCAAATCAATTCACAGACTGTGTTGGCTAAGGTTTTGTACTCGGCTTCAGTGGAAGACCGAGCAATAGTAGGCTGTTTTTTTGAACCCCAGGCCACCAGATGATTACCAAGAAATACACAAAATCCTCCCGTTGACTTGCGATCATCAAGGCATCCAGCCCAGTCAGCATCAGAGAAGGCAGATAAATGTATGGAGGAGGTTGGAGACAGAAAAAGTCCTAAAGTCCGGGTGTTATTGAGGTAGCGCAGAATGCGTTTGACGGCTTGCCAGTGGGGCTGCCGAGGACAGTGCATATACTGACACACCTTATTAACTGCAAATGAAATGTCAGGACGCGTGAAGGAAAGATATTGAAGACTGCCCACAATACTTCTGTACAATTGTGGATCCTCAAATGTGTTCCCATCTAGAGCATTTAATTTTATAGACGACATTGGAGTGGAAACAGATTTTGAGTTATGCATGTTTGTGCGTATGAGTAAATCAGTGATGTATTTTGTTTGGGTACAGAATAACCCAGAGGTATTCCGATAGACTTCTATTCCTAAGAAGTAATGTAAATGTCCTAAATCTTTGACAGGAAAGGTTACTCCTAAGGATTGAATAAAATCAGAAATCAAAGAGTTATTGGATCCAGTAACTATTATATCATCTACATAAACTAAGATATAGATGCAATCAGAATTATTTCGAAATATAAACAGAGAACTATCTAAACGAGAAGAATGAAAACCAAGGGAAATTAATCGATCATTGAGTTTTGCAAACCAGGCCCGAGGTGCCTGTTTTAAACCATAGATCGATTTACATAAGTTACAGACGTATGAAGGATGATCGGGATTCACGAAACCCGGAGGTTGGCTCATGTAGACTGCTTCTTCGAGATCCCCATGTAAGAATGCATTCTGAATGTCCAGTTGATGAAGGGACCAGTTAGAGGTGACAGCAAGAGATAGGATGACACGAATGGTAACGGGTTTGACTACAGGGCTGAAGGTTTCAAAGAAATCACAACCGGGTTGCTGGTGGAACCCTTTGGCCACAAGGCGTGCCTTGCGGCGCTCAAGGGATCCATCAGCTCGACGTTTGGTTTTGAGGATCCACTTAGATCCCAGAACATTGAACCGACTGGAGGGTGGGACTAAATCCCACGTATGATTTTGAAGGAGTGCCTGGAACTCGACGTTCATGGCCTGGCGCCACTCGGGGTGTTTGGACGCCTCAGTGAAGGAGGTTGGTTCCTCGGGAATGATTTTAGTGGAGGAAGTATAAGTGTTGGAGTTGATTTGAGTGAGAGATGTGGACGGATTGTTGGGTTTGGGGGGTGGCCATGGAATGGTGCCGTCGGTGAGACGACGAGGACAGTGGATGTTGGAGCGTGATCGGGTTTGCATAGGATGAGAGGGATTGATGGTGGTAGGCCGTGAAGGAGGGGGTGAGTGGGAATATGAGGTTTCTGAAGGGAGCTGCCGATTCTCAGAGTGCGAAGAAGGGAGTGGGGATGAAACCCTAGAATTGGTTTGCTAGGAGGATGTGGATTGGACCGGGTCAAGTGATGGGCTAGGTGTGGGAGTTGGGCTATCCATTAAGTGGTAACGGAATAATCGGGAGGTGGATGAGACGAATTGGGTAGGTGGAACAATAAGGGAGACACTGCGTTTTGAGTGACCGTTGTGGACCGAGGATGATTTGTGGGCTGAAACAAAAATTGATCTTCATGAAATATCACATCTCGTGAGATGTAAGTCTTTCCTGAGGCAATGTGATGGCAAATGTAAGCTTTGTGATTTGGGCTGTAGCCCATGAAGACGCAAGGAAGAGATCTGTAGTCCATTTTGTGTGTGTTGTATGGTCTCAGATTGGGCCAACAGGTGCACCCAAAAACTCTCAAAAAATTGTAATCTGGAGGGTGACCCATGAGTGTTTCAAAAGGGGATTTGTTGGACAATGTGGGAGTAGGCATGCAATTAATCAGATATACAGCCGTTTGAAATGCCTCGACCCAAAATTTTTGAGGCATATGGGAATGAGCCATAAGAGCAAGACCGGTTTCAACGATGTGACGGTGACGTCTTTCAATACTTCCATTTTGTTCATGAGAGTAAGGACTTGTGATGCGATGATTGATTCCCATTTTTTGGAAAATTGGATGGAGAGGGCGAAATTTCCCTCCCCAATCCGATTGTATAGACACAATTTTAGTGGAAAAATTATTGGTAACAAATTGAAGAAAAGCTATGATTAAGGACGTAACATTAGACTTGGTTTGCATGGGAAAGAACCATAGGTAATTGGAAAAGTCATCTAAAACAGAAAGATAATAGCGACATCCAGAAGTAGATAACGCTGGGGCCGGGCCCCATACATCCATAAAGAGTAATTGAAAAGGTAAAGTAGATCTGGAACTCGATGAAGGATGAGGGAGATTGTGAGCCTTGGCTTGTGGGCAGGAGACACACGGAATGGACCCAATTCGTGAAGTTGGAAGATGGTGTTGTTGAAGGGTGAAGTTTGTAATTCTGGAAGAAGGGTGGCCCAACCGGAGATGCCATAGGTGCTGTGAAGTCCGTGAGCTGAGAAGTGCTTGAGGAGAAGAAACAGGAGAGTGAGTCGCTTGGACAGTAGACGTTGGAAGAACATAAAGTCCGTTCTCAATGGTACCCCGAAGAAGAGTTGCCTGGGTTCGAGAATCCTTCACAAGGAAATAGCTAGAGTGAAATTCAAAAAAGACATTATTATCTTGACAAAATTGTCTAACGAAAAGCAAGTTACGGGAAATTAAAGGAACATGCAAAAGGTTATTTAAGAGAAATTTGCCAGAAGATGTAGCAAGTTGAGCCGAGCCATAGTGCTGAATTGGAATGCTGCTGCCATCACCTATACTGACTTGATCGGAGCCCTGGTAAGATGCTGTGTCAATGTTGAGATTAGTGTATTCCGGGGTGAAGTGGTGGGTGGCGGCAGTATCTGGGAACCAGGCCGTGTTGGGGTTATATGGTGGGGTTTGCAGGGAAGTAAGATTAGCCATAAGAGATGGGGGTGGTGGGGATTGGTAGGTATGATCATAGCGATAGTAACATGAAATGGCAGAGTGACCGGGCTTACGACACACCTGGCATAAGGGACGAGTGTCTTGTCTGTTTGTGAAATAGTTTGGAGCAGAATTAGTGCCACGAGGACCAGTATACGTGCCACGGCCGTGACCACGACTCCTACGACCACCTCGAAAGTTGGAATGACGACCACCTCTACTAGATGAAGCTGGATGCGGAGGTCGAAGGGTTGTATTGTGAGCTGCCAGAGAGGTGCCCAAAAGTAAGGTCTGGGTTTGATGAGAAAGTCGTGACTCATGATTAAGTAAATAGCTAAAGATTTGATGGGGTGTAAGAGGATCGGGACGAGTGGTTAAAGAGGTCACCAACGATTCATAATCGGTGCCCAATCCGGCAAGCAACTCTATTGTAAATTCCATATCAGTGAGAGGATACCCAGCAGCTCCTAGGCTAGCAGCGAGCGTTTTGGCTTTATTGTAATACTCAAAAATGGAGTCAGAACCCTTTTTGAGTGTGGCTAGCTGATACTTTGTGTGCATAATATGAGCAGAGGAGTGGGCTGAGAAGAGGTTTTGAATGGTTGTCCATACGGCTTTAGAGGTTTTACAGTCAAGCACTTGGGTTAGAACCGAATCGGAAAGAGAAGAATTAATAGCAGAAATAATCAGTTGATCTTGTAAGGCCCATTGGGTGTATGCAGGATTGGGAACTTTGTTAATGGTGAGTGGTGGAGCTGGATAAGTGCCATCAACAAATCCGAAAAGCTGATGTCCTTTGAGAAAAGGGACGATTTGAGCTTGCCATAACGGGAAGTTTTCTAGTGTAAGTTTGGTAGTGACCAGATGAGATGCGGAAGTAATGATGGCGGTGGACACTGAGGATGGAGGAGGTGAGGGAGGAGGGGGTGAGTTTGTATCTGAAGAGGCCATAGACGTGGGTCTTTCTAGGCTCTTGATACCATGTTAAAGTAATGTAAATATAGACAGATCATAGAAGGATGACTACGTAAAACTATTCCTCATTTTCCACACTTCTTCAATACACAGGAGTGCCCTTTTTATAGACACTTGAATAACAACTTTATAACAACCCAAAACTGTCAACCTTTAATATTGTGACATCTGTCTACAATTCTGTTACTGAGTCACGATTATTTGCAGGGACTGTGGTTGAGGAATATTCTGAGATGGTGCTGTATTGCTGCTGTGAGTACTGGTGTGCTGTCCTGGTGCTGCGTTGCTGTTTGCCTTTCCTATTAATAAAAAAGACCAAAAGCTAGAATAAAAATACTAGTGCGGCTGGTGCACGATGACGAGTGGCTGGGAAACTTCCGACGTGCAAGGGGCTGAAAGCACAACAAGTGCTCTGTTTTCTTGCTTAAAAACAGAGGTTGTTGGCTTGGCTTTGGGGGCTAATGCTTGGTTAGTGGTGAGACTAGAGGTGCAGGGGCAGCGCGGTGCAGGATTATGGATAGAGAAAGTGATCTAAGTGATGGACGGGGAATGAAACGAAGGAGAGAACTCAAAAACAGAAAGGAAGTTTAAACTTCAAACTGCCTAGATGTGGAGATAATGGAGATTGGATGGAGAAATCTTCAGAAGTGCAAAGACTGAAATTGAAAAACCGTCAAAAAGATAAAACTCACCTCAAACGACCTCTTGTGGGTAGGGGAGGTTACTCGGTGTTGTGGCTGCGTGAAAACAGGGGAATGAAAGAGAAGGGAAAAGAAAAGATCAAAACCAAAGGGCCAGGGTGTTACAATAAGTTTGCATGAGATACCGGCGCTAGAAGGATGCTATCAACGGCAAAATTAATCATGCTCATGAAGGTATCGTACTATATTGAGCACGCACCAAGAATCATTCCCTATAATCATGCCATATAGGATATCTCATCCCTTATAAATGCATACTCGGTATGTTTTAGAGCAGATAATTCATTTTATTAAGAGAAGCTAATCTCTCTCTAACATTAATTTTTGGAGGCATCCCCCATTGAGTTCTAAGATATTCTCTCTCTGGTTGTAGGTTAATTGAGCGAGTTGTAGGTATCGCTGGAAAATGTATCAACATCTAGCATTACCCAATCCAAAATATGCATCAAAATGTCATTTGAGAAGCGCTTTACAATCTAAAGCACGGCATCAAACTGTACCAATTTATATATATATATATATATATATTTCCCGAACAAATATTTCTCTTTCTTGGCAATTTAATATACTGAATGATACGAGCGCGCTAAGCGGTGCCCAGCGAATATATATGGCACATGATCATCTAATACTGAACAAAAAGCTTGTATTTGAGATGGAAAAAGCCTCATCCTGAGAAATGTCCTACCGCATTTTATAACTGTTCTACTCGATCTTTTCTGTTTCTGTTGGGTATTCAAAACAACTTTCAGAGTATTTATATAAGCTTGCTTGAAATTGAAAAGGCTTGCCTGGCTTAATTGGTAGCTTCACAACGAACTGTCTTTTTCATTTGCAGCCAGTTAGCGGTCCTAGAACTGTGCCACTGGTCATCTATTTTAATCCAACATTCAATGAAGTGGCTGTGACTGTGAGATAAATCACTAACCATTGATGAAACAACCTCCATGCGGTTAGTAAATGGGTACCCATGACCCATGTGGTGTTTATTGGTGGAGAAGTTATTATCAATTAAATGAATGTACAAACAAAAAGCCTTTTCCTTTCTTTACAATTTCCTATAGCAACCATCTTAGGCTCTTAATCTTTGAAATTATATGAGAGACTCTACTAGTCTCTTAAGTAACGGAGATGTATAATTACAAATATTTGACGTGAGCTGTAAGATAAACAAAAATCCGAACTTATGAGAATTTTACTCGAGGTAATTCGAATTAATGTGATCTGCCACATACATTTTACCTGAACTTTTCCATGAAAAGCTTGAAATCATTGTGTGAAGAGCCGCCCTCCTCCACTGCCTGCAAAGCTAAACTCTTCCATTTCTTGACATTCCTCATGATCTCTTCCCCTTTCTCTCCACCTCCCATCACCATCTCCAAGCACCTCTTGAGCTCTTCCCTTCTCACCACGCCTTCTTCATCCACCCCTGCTTTAACACCTATTCCCCACACCTCCTCCACCAACTTGGCGTTCGTAACTTGGTCAGAAAAATGTGGACATGCCACCATTGGCACCCCTGCCCCTATACTTTCCAGTGTCGAGTTCCAACCGCAATGCGTCACGAAACACCCCACTGAATGGTGGCATAGCACGTCCGCTTGTGAGCACCATGGCACGACCAACCCTTGCCCTTCTTCCTTCAACCTCTTCATTACCACATCATGATCAACTGATTCTTGTCCTTCCATCGTCGGCTCTGAAGATCGTATTACCAACAAGAATGGTCGGCCTGAATCTATAAGTCCATGCAAAATTTCTTCCGTTTGCTTTCTCTGCATCGTAACCATGCTTCCGAAAGACACATAAGCCACCGAGTGATCTTGCTTTGAGTTCAGCCAATTAAGATAATCCTTAGTGCTGCTCTCGAACAACTGACATTGAAAAGAAGATGCATCGGATTGGTCACCTTTTCCGTTGAACAACACAGACGGAATCAGTGGTCCGAGTGCTATCGGATTCATACTAGCGACTGCTTTGATTGCGTCACCTTCTAGAGCAGCAAAGGTGTTGAGGATCACGCATGGATTCGGATCCTTTTCCAGGGTCCGGATGTGTTCTTTAAAGGAAGGGATGATTGAAGCGTGTGGACTGGTCGGCAAGAGAAAGGAAGGCAATTCTGTGGATGCAAAGGGGGGTAAACCTTGTAATTGGACAGAATTGGGAGGCTCAGAACCAAAGCTCTCAAACACACCGTCTTGGCTATTGAAATAATGGTGGATTATGGCCAAAGCTGCAGTGGACGGGATGCAGAAAAACGCAGAAGGTATCCCCACTTGGCGTGCGACTTCAGCAGCCCATTGCAGGAGAACCGTATAGATCAAGCAGGTGACTCCCCGGTGCTCGTCCGAGAGGCGTTGAATCAGGTCGGTTAGTGTTTGGGAGCCAACGCGCTTGATCTCGGAAATGATGTGTGAGGAGTCGTTGGTGGGCTTGATTCCGTCATCGAAACCATCCGAGAAAGAGGCATAGGATAAACCCTCGAGGGAAGGGAAGGTTTTGAGCTGCCGGAGGCCGTGGACGGTAGTGGCGAAAGTGACAGCTGCACCGGCGTCTATCAGACGCTTGGCGAGTTGTAGTGTGGGGTTGAGGTGGCCTTGGGCAGGGCAGCATATGAGAAGGAAATGGTGGTGGTGGTTGTTCATGGAGGTTAATTTCTTCCTTTTTTATTTTTTTTCTTTCCTTGATGAGCAATTTAGCATGCATTTGGTTGCTGACACAATGGCTTTAATTGCCGTGGATCAGAGACTGATGTAGAGACATGTATGGCCTATGGCAATTCATTGACCTTATCTTCATCTTTTCAACTTTAGACTGTTAGTAGCGTGACGTTTAGGACAAGCAACATTATTTAGTTGATCATTGGTGCCAGTGGAGCAAAGAAAGTGAGGGACGAACTCCACTATCTACCCTAATCATCAATTTGACAGCAAGCGATCATATGCATACTTAAAAGATATTGGTCAAACTTGTTTACAAATATTGGACAAACGGCCTTATGATCAGCATAGGCTTGTGACATTTAGGATTGATTACATACGCAAAAGATGAGAGGATTTATAACCAGGTCTTAGAAAAACATCGGCCATACTCAAGATTAGGAAATTAGTAACTGAGAGGCTAGGTCTTTCTAATCTTAGGTGCATTAATTTTTCTTTTCTTTTTTTTTTTTAAAAAAAATTAGAGTTTGCCTCTTCATCCTATTGGAGGAAAATGAAATTCTTTCAAATGCATTCAGAGTTTCTATGGTCAGATGTGTATCAAATTTTCAGAAAACTCTGGTAGGACCACATAGGCAAGACTTTAGACCAAAATTACGGGGCCCATGTGTGTTTCTATCTGCACGGGTGCCTCCATTTCAAATGTCAAGTGCCTGATACCACTAATCATACAGACTTGCTATGCAAAAAATATCTCCATTGACAACGCAGACCTCATCCAAACCCGCCAAAAAAAATTGTCGCGAATCTGAAATTTGGAAAACTTTGTGTTGTGAACTACATGAAAAGAGAGAATGCTCCAAAGATTGAGAGAGAATGAGAGAGATCGATTTCTTATTCATAATCTAAACTTATAAATATACCCATATATATAAGGTTATAAAAATCTTAATTGACGGTTAAGATCTGGTCAATAATAAAGATTAAATGTGGTCATACAATATAAATTGATTTATAACACTCTCACTTTAGATGACCATATTTAAAGAATATGCCTCGTTAAAATATTACCAAGGAAAAACCCTATAAGAAAAAATTAATGACAAATAAAAAAGAGTACAGTATTCATGTGTACCATCAAATGCTTTAAGATTGTCTCATTAAAACATTACAAAGGAAAATCCAGTGGGATAAAACCTTAACGAAGGAAAAAGAGTACAATTAGTACAAGTCTTCAAAACATTACTCTCCCTGAAAAGTGCATAATAATAGGTTTTCAAGTTTCCGCATTCCAATGTTCTTCATAATCTTTTTAAATGTTATAGTTGGTAATGTTTGACATCAATTTCACATTTCTTCTCATGAATTGCAATGATCTCCTTATGTGGATCTGAAAGATAACATGCATCTGTATATCCAACTAATTGTGGACTTGATCTATGTTGATAAAATAATCACAAATAGATTTTTCTGCTTATCAAATGATCGAACAACTATTGGAGTATTCAAGGGATGAGCTTTATCCATAAAAGTGCTTCAATACTTTATAGTGAAAGGCCTTTGCGTTGATGCATCTCAACATTGTGTACCAACTCCTTAAATGATGTAGTTGATAATATTTTGGTAAATAAATTTACCATATTGACTCAAGATCATTAAATTCACTACTCTTATGGAGTTGTGCTCTTCTAGAGTTCTTGTAAATAATATAGTTAGTGGAGAAGTCATCAAAATTAAACCGCTAACCTCTTTTTCAACAAAAATAATGGCCAGTTTTTCAGATCAGACAAGCACCGTAGGATTTTTCAACTCTTTTGTAACTGTTAGGCACCGCAGAACTATGATGCTACATCTCTTGTCTCTTGTAGAGAAATGCTTCACAAGAAATGCTGTGAAACAATGGAAATGCTTTGTCATAATTTTCTCTATAAAAGAGATATTCAGCTCATCTTCACTCGTATATCATTTTCTCCACTTTTATGTAATTATTCTGCATTCTTACTTTGAAATCTCTTTCTGCATTCTTATTCTGAAATGGTTCATCAATCTCCTCATGACCAATATATGAGATATTCAGCACCTCGTTTATCAGTTGTTTTTGCTTCTATAGTAGGTTCTATAATGCAGTACAATAATGATCTAACTAATAAATCAGATAATGAAGCTATCTACGAGCTTGTGAGTCTCGGTACCCGATACTTATCATCCATTATCACATTTTCTCAGCGACTACAATCCAAAACTTGTGGGGTTGATAAACTCCACGAGAATATTTCTATCATTTAGCGGCTTCTTTTAGAGTCCAATACAAAGATAGGAGCAATAAAGCAAGAGAATAGGAATTTAAAATTATTGCTTAAATTTTCTTTTCGATTACCTACTCCTTTAGATAAGGATGCTATGCAGATTTTCGAAAAACAAGAGCGTTTAAAGAATGAGGCGAAGAGCCTTAAATTTCTATAATTTTATTTCGAGATAATAAAATAATATTTCACAAATATTCATATTTGTGTCTCTATCTTCTGGTGGATGTTCTGTGTGCTCCATTTTATTTCTCATTTAATAATGCACACTTCTTACAAAACCGTAATATGAATCTAAAATACTAATTGTATTTAAGAGATGGTATTTCACAACTAATAATTTTATTCATCTCCCCTTGAAGCCGCAAGAGTTTCAGATTTATATTTCAAATATGTGCAGTTTTCATGAACTCTTCTGGAGCATCAATGACATTTAAATTATCTATATAAACTACAATAAAAATTAATATAAATACTGAAAATATATTAAAAATATCTTGTTGCACGTGCGTTTGGATTATTTTAGATCATATAAGGATTTTTGAAACTTGATAGAATACATATTTCTGGATGTATTCAAATTAGAAACTTCAGGCATTTTATATCCTTCAGGAATTTTCATATACATGTCATGATCCAATGATTCATATAAATATACTGTTAATTATGCATATCCAAACTCTCGGTAACTTTCAAGCTAATAATTTCAACCACTTTAAAAGCATATCAATATTGTTTCTGCGAGAAACCGACTCGTGATTTATATATCACATTTTCAGATTAGAAGATTCAAGCATTTTATATCCTTTATATAAATATCCACTGATATTCAACAAGCATCACCTCTTTAGGTATTTGGAGTACGAGTCCATATGTATCACATTTTACTAGTGATATCAATTCTGCAGGAATTGTCTGCGAGAAACTGACTCGTTATTTATATATCACATTTTCATTTTTTTTATATAAATACCCACTAATATTCAATAAGCATCAACTCTTTATGTGTTTGAACTACAAGTCCATATGCATCATATTTTACTAGTGATATCAATTCTGTAGAAATTGTTTCTTTCAAATTTGGCCAATATTTTTACATCGGTATTTTTCGATAGTTCTTGGTTCACTTTCTTCATTACTTCTGCTACTGTCAATTACCATCTTATATGAAAATACGTTATCAACAACGATTTTATTTCTATCCAGAATTTCTTCAATATTCATAAAATGTATCGAGATCTCGTTATTTTCATGTATATGTCCCTCTTCAAGGAAAGACATTTCATGAAAAACTTTTTCAAGAGGCACTCTTTAGGAGGTTTACACTCTTCAAGAGTTTATATGGGAGAATTTTATACAGATAATTTGGATGGATCTTATTGCTTATTTTGTGGGTACGACCTCTTTAGGAGCACCAAATTATTTGTACTTTTCTCTTTTGAGATGCTTTATCTTTTGTATTAATAGGTCTCACATGCTTTTAGACACGTCTTATGTTCATTAGACTGCTAAATTTCTTAATTTTCCTACGGGGACTTCAATCCTCACTGGGATTTTAGCAGCTAGAATATGAGACCTTTTTATTTTATTATATCCATAAATTAATCATCATCTGAATTTCAAGTTCACCTATGATAATCAAGATAATATCGAATTATTTCATTTTATTTACTTCGAGCAAATTTTTTCTTTCCACTCCTGATGGGAAGGCTTTATAGTAAAAAAATCTTCTAGTTCTTTTATAGATGTCTATATGAAAATTTATTTGACTTATCGTAATTGATTTTGGATGATCAAAATAATCATGAAAACATATAAATATTTTGAATCATATCACTTTTGATGTATCATAATATTTGATTCAATAATTGTATAATATCATCTCAAAGAAAAAGCTGGTAGTTTTTCCAATACGAGCTTCTGGCCCAAATTTATAAAAGTATTATAAAGATATTCATTATCATGTCCAATCTCTTAGTTTTTTTGAATAAAATACATCATTCTTTTCATTTCAGGGAATAAAATGATATAAATCTAATATCATTCACTTCAGAAAATGATGTGGGACTATTAGAACGGACTCATGATTTCTTAACAAAAACTCATTATTTTGTTCAGCCACTAGAAAACTAGATATAAATTTAGAATATATTGTAAACTTTTACACTCGATATTGCTACTTCAGGAGCACACTCGATATTGCTATTTCAGGAGCACATTCGAGACATTCATTTTAAATATATATTATTTAGTGCTTTTCTTTACATAATTTCAATTATGCAACTTCAGGTGCATTAATCATAATGAGCTTTTGGTACACGTATCACTCATTTAAAATATGAGATATTTAATAAAATTATTGATTTAAAGCGATCCTTCAAGGATGCTCAATTTTTATTCCAAAATGAAACTTAATATCATCAATAATTTATAACAAATATAAAAAATAAATAAAACTTATATATAAACTATGTGAATAAAAATTGATCACAGTTATGATTGAAATGTAAATTATAGAAATTTTAATTCACCATAGATATAACTGAGATGTATATTATGTGAATAAACGCAGAATTTTATCAAGTAATAATAAGGAATATAATCTTTAATACTCACATTGGGTATTGCAAATAATAAATTGGAAAACTTACTTAAAGTCGAAGACCACTAGTTTTAGAATCATCAGAACCTTCGTACAACTTGGATAAACAAATCCTTTTGTGGTTGGTATGCATGTTTGACTAATGATTTCCATTAATTTTTTTTTATGAGAGCCACGACACTTTTATGGTTGTCATGCCATATTTGATTAATAGTTTTCATCAAATTTTCTAGGGTGGTTGGCATGCTATATTTGACTAATGATTTTCATTAATTTTTCTAATGAGATCCACTAAAGTCCTTGTCAGTCAAATCTTGTCCCCTTGTGCCCTCATCACCTTTTGACCATACGGACCTTCTCATCTTTAATGGCCTTAGCTCTCTCAAGGACAAACGGCACGTATGTGTTCAATCTTATCTGATCACCAGACAAGCCCAAGAACCCAGATCATCACCGTTGAATACAACTGAAAAGATGCATCAAGATCACAACTTCCCTTTAATAAAAACTTTTATCGTATTTCCCTTTAATAAAAAGAGGCATCAGAACCCAATCGTTCCGATCCTCCTGTAGGCAATTACAGTTTTTGGCCTCCTTCCACTGATTAAAGTAGGAGCATCCCTAGCCAGCTAGTAATATAATACACATATGAGAAATTTTATTATCGTCTTTAAGCTCCGTTGGTTGCTCATGGAAAATCCAGATGGAGGCCATCGTATGGTCCAGAACACCCAACAAGACGCCGTGGTTGATGATCTAGAAGAATTCGAAGGTGGAGGCAGAGCGCCTGATTCTGTCGTATGGCGAGTCCAAGTTCATGATTATGACTTGATCAAAGATATCCCTGTCATCGATGGGAATTTCTCTATTTCCAACCCAGAAGGCCTCCAAAAATAGACAAGGCTGCTATTTTAATTGACATTGTCCAAATGGTGACTTAGTTACGGGGTGAGGCACCGGTTTGCCACCTTTGGAGGCTCGCTTCACGATCATCAATAGCTCCCGACACCGACGAAGTTGATGGAGACATCGAGGAAGGGGTCACCAAGATGAGGCTGTCCGCAAAAGAACCGGACAGTGGAGCCACCTGATAATTGTCTGGTTGCGTCGGTTCAGTGGCCTGCTTCATTCCACTCCAGCATTTCCAGATCCAGCCTTAGGATCAGGATCGTCTAGCACATATAATAAGATCACCGACGAGTTTAGACCTTCAGATCTTCCTGCCAACGATCCCGCGTTTGACAACTAGATGAGATACTCATGGATGCTTTCAGCTTGAGCGAACCCATCTTCATCATAGCCGTCTGATATCATTTCAAATTGGACGGGGCCGCTCGATGCTTTATGGAGCTCCTGCTGTTTGGTTTTCAGTTTTAGAGCTTTGAGAGAGATGTGATGCCCCTAAATTCTGTTTGGGATCGGACAGACATTTGAAACTTCGAGACATACAATACAAGGTTACCTACCCCCGTTCATAACATATAAGATGCAATGTTCCTAACATGCATCTAACATTATGCAATATTCACAGCAGATAAATTTTTTCTTTAGCAATACTATGCACCAAATTGAAAATATCCCAAATGCTTAAAACATACTTCATACATAAAGACTGATTGAATAACTAAGATCACAACACTAATCCAAAATGGTTATAATTCAAAAAGTACTAGAGATGCAACTCTATCGTATAAGTAGTAATTTATGTTAACTACTATATTAACATTGACGTCGCATAACTTGACGTACAACATTGTATAACTGACATAACTTAAATTGAAATATGAACTGAACTTATTATTTAATTGTTTAAATACATACTCCACAGTTGTTATGGCCCCATGTATTCTACGTGATACAATTGCTATGTCTCACGTAGTGTATGCGTCACAATTGCTGTGACTCCATACATAAATAATCAAAACATAACTTGACATACAACATAGCATAACTAACATAACTTAAATTGAAACGTGAACTGAATTTATTCTTTAACTGCTTAAATACATACTCCACAGTTATTGTGGCCCCATGTATTCTACGTGTCACAATTTTTGTGTCTCACATAGTGTATGCGTCACAATTACTGTAACCTCATACATAAGTAATCAAAGTATAATTTGACATACTTGAGATATGGTTATATCACAACATGACTTAAACATGTATCACACAACATTTCATAACATGATATCACATGTAACGAAAATATAATTAACATAACATACTTGCAACAGTGAACATGACATGACATACATGTAATAGATGGCATATTTAACATTATGTACTTGCAATATATGACAAAATATCTTGTGCAACAGATGAAACTCATGATAGAATAAATTCTGTGTAACAGAAAAATATGTGATCACTTGGCATGGCATGACATATATGATAACACACATACATACACTATAGTTCTTTTACTTAGCACACATACACAATAGGCTGCTAGTAAATTAAAAGCTAACTTACCTCGATTTTCGCATTTCTTATAAAATCTCAAGCGCGATCACAAGGAACTGTAATTTGAAATAAATTACTAATAATTTTAAATATGGAAAATACTAACTTAAAGAGTAAAATTTTCATTTTACCCTCTACATGTAGAAAAATGACTATTTTACCCCTAACTTAAAGATTTTGCATGCTAACTCTAAAAGTCACCAAAATTTACATACCTCATGTAAATTTTATCATAAACTCAAATATCAATTTAAAAAAATTTAAAACTAATCACAACTATTAAAACTCTATAGGGCCAAAATTCTCATATGCTATTTCCATTAATTTTTTTTTCTAACTTGTTTTGATTAACCTTTTGATCTATGACTTATAAAGATATGATCTTCAAACCAAACCATTACATGATTTAAAAATATGTCCTAAAACATATATAAGCTTCTAATTCAAGATCACATGGTTAAACATTAACCAAAACATAGATTGAGCCAAGAACATCCACACTTTGGCCTATCCGAATATCTCTTTGCATAATATTTCATATCTTTGAAACTAACATCAAATATTTTCAAAATAATATTCTAATATGTATATAAGAGGCTTAAGATCCTCCAATAAAATTATTAAAGCCACTAGAATAGGTTTAGACTACCAAAAATTTAAACTTTCTCAAAACAGAATCTGTTTTTCCTCTTCTAGTTTCTAAGTTTCTAGATCTAAAAAATATTTTATCAAAACTTTTAATCATGTAGCAAAATCCTTAATCAATAATCATATACACATGTTAAAAATAATCCATAAAAATTTCGGACCAAGATCTATCCATTAGCTTGGTGAAAAACTCTAAAATATAACATATTCTCCAGTTTATCTCCCAGAATGACCTTTTTAGAGTTTAAACAATATTTGACTGACCAAGTGATTTTCAAATGGAACAAAAAAAATATCCACATAAACTAGACTCAAAAAGGAACAACTAGTATGAAGGAGACTTTATGATAAAACACTTAAAAAAGTTTTAAAATGGGCGTGTAAATGAATACCTAAAAACTGTTTGAGAGAGTATTTGGTGTTTTTCAATAAAAAGTGTAAAGGAAGATGATTTCCTGGGGAGTGGCTGGATGTATTTATACACAAAATATGGAAGAGGGTGAGACTGAAGTGAGGGTGGAGTGTAGGTCTTTCTCACCCAATAATATCTATAAAAATCAGTTCAAGATATTTTTACCCAATAATATCCACAAAAATCAGCTTATGATATTTTTATCCAATAATATCCATAAAAATCAGCTCAAGATATTTTTACCTAATAATATCCACGAAAATTAGGTTAAGATATTTTTATCTAATAATATCCACAAAAATCAGTTCAAGATATTTTTATCTAATAATATCCACAAAATCAGCTTAAGATATTTTTATCCAATAATATCCACAGTTTTGAACAGATGTTTCATCCGAAAATGAAAAAGAGTTATTGTGCCATAAGACCTTAAATAACCCACCGAGTCTAATAGCACAAACCACAATACAATTTGACACTTCTAACTATCTCTAATAATTAAAAACACACTTCTAATACCATAGTGAATAATAACACTAACTATGTAGTTAGACTAAAACCTATACGATTAATGGATTCATAAAAACTTATGAGGTCTTCATGAGATTTCTAAAGCCAATAGAAATTCCACAAATTTCTAGCGGACTGTTACACAAGAGGTACGAGATTAGATATGATTTCTTCAAGGGTTTTGCATTGCTGTTAGGATACTCTGGTTTGATCCGAATTTTACAGACCCGTTTACAGATTTGGCTTTCCCAACCATGTTTGGTAGAAAAGAAAAAGAGAGGGGTATAGTTTAGGAAGATAAAAAGTTGGGGTTTGAAGCAACAGATTTTCCACGGAGATTTTCTCAAGAAAAATGGGGCGAGCAGCGCCAGACGATGAGGGGAGGAATTGGGAGGTAGAAGATTTTTTTTTTCCTCGCATCGTGCTGATAACGTGTTGTGAACTAAATGAAAAGAGAGAATGCTCCAAAGATTGAGAGAGAATGAGAGAGATCGATTTCTTATTCATAATCTGAACTTATAAATATACCCATATATATATATAGGGTTACAAAAGTCTTAATTGACGGCTAAGACCTGGCCAATAATGACAGCTAAATGTGGTCATATAATACAAGTTGATTTATAACACTTTGACCTTATTAGATTGCATTTTTTGGGATGATAAAAAATGCAATTTTTGTGTCAAAAGACTATTAGAAACAAAAAGAATTTTGTCTTCCAAAGTCTGTCTCAAAAGTTTTTTGAATAAGAAATTTTTTTTTTCACCCCTAAAAAATACATTTATGGACTAAACGTGGCTGACCCATTCAAAGCTGTTGGAACTAAAATTTGTTGGCATGAAACTGTTTCGTCCCAAAAAATTCTTCAAACTAAATATTATCAGTTCAAACAATCAGTTAACTGTTTGAATGAGTTGGTAATTTAATTCGAGCGACACCAATTATTTGATCTTGTTCGAATACAGTAAGTGTTTGAATGTTTAGTTCGAGGAACCTTATTCGAGTGATGAAAAATTAGTTTGAACATTACATTATGCATTCGAATGATCAAACTTGTAGAGTGTTCGAACACACTAGTAATCCATTCAAACCGCAGTGATGATTTCATTTTCATGCCAATGGTTTTGGGTGTCGGAAAAAGTATTTGAACAGTAATAATTAATAGTTACCATTTGAACTTAATATTTTCCTTTCAAAAGATAATCACTAATAGTAAATGAAATACTTCAAATAAGAAAACTACACTTAAAAATTATAATTAAAATATTATAGTTGTTCAAATGTGGCATCATTAGCATAATTAACGTTGTTTGCTAACAATCTTTGGGATTGAATTTCCATATGCTTCTATGTCTTGTTGTAATCGCATCTCCATATCCACCTCTAGATGTAATCGCATCTCCATATCCACTTCTAGATGCAATTGATTCTCCAACTCTTGCTGCTTGGATTTCAAATATTTGATCTCGAGCCTTCATTCCTTTAAATCTCAAGAGTTGTTATTCGATTTACTTTGAGAAGAGGATGAGGTTGAGGAGGAATGCTTCATGCAACATCCTAAACCCCTCAAATATCCAAAACGGAGTCTAAGAATCTAAGAAAAGATATCAACATTGTTAACGGAGAATTCATAAGACGTAGCAACATTTTGCCAAAGTGAAATCATATTCTCCTACAAAAATAAAAACTAAAAAGAAAAATTATTACGGATAATATAAATATTATTATGCAATATGAAAAGAAAAAATTAAAGTTATATCATTTCCTTGAGCTTCGGGACTGGCCCAAACACCATCGTGATTTGTACATAATTTAGCATACAATTGGGTCAGGTTATAGTCAGAAAGACTATCTTGTTCCTGCAAAAGGAAAATATATGTTACAACTTTAATATCAAATATTGGTATGTTAATATTTAATAAAAACTAGTATAACATTACTAATTCTTTTGATAGTCGATGAAAAGATCTAGAATCAACATAATAGTAATAGTATATCATTAAATTTCTTCTATTTACTTTGTTGACAATGCATTGTACCGATTTGATCACAAAAAGTTTATGCATAATTGCCTCTCAAATGTTCATCGGCATGGATTCTAGATGAACAAGGTTACATACTACGATAGATATGGGCTATTGCGGCGAGAAGTCTTGCGGCAATATCATTTCATTGGCTTTTCCGCCGGGCAATGTTTATTCACATCCAAGATAGTATGACTCAAGCCCACTGTCACTTCCCTAAATACAAGCTTGTTAATTGATCAAGTAACTTCCGTGAGTGAGTAAACATTGTCTAGAAGTTGACTGGATTTTTGGAGCTAGTGGATGCATGCAAAAGAGCGTAGAAAAGTAGAATTGGATAAATCATCTCAATTAAGCACGCTTTCACGTTTAATTGGTGCATACAAACCATATCACCAATTTAAATAAATATTAATTTTAGTGGGAGACAGTGCATGACACCACACACTTCTTTTCCACAGCCAAATCACAATCCCTTCACCAAGTCCTCACCACAAATGTCATCTATCTGTCTGAACCCAATATTCTACTTAACCATAAGGATTTAGCATCCTAGGCTGCATGCCCAAATTTCTAAAGACACAACACTTTTTGAATAAGTGTTACGTACTTCAGCACGTACAATAGCTCCTCCATTACCAATCACGATGAATCGCCACTTCCTCCTCGTAACTTTTCCCTCGCAAGCAGTGACTTTTGTCACCACAGCAGCATTTGCCGGTAAGGATGGAAGATAACAATGAATTTTGTAGCAGTTTTATGATCGCCGCAAACAAAACATATCTCATTTTTCTTATTTTAGCCTTCTTATGGCGATAAACAACCGCCACAAAAAGTCCCATTTAAAATCTAAAGCATTTCCTCCCTTACTTTTTTCTCTCTGAACCTCGGCACTCCCTCTATCGAGCCCGGTACTTATTCCTTTTTGAGATTTCTATCGCCCATCCCATCAACGTCCACTTGCTACCGCACTGTTGCCACCTCTCTTAGCCGGTGAGTCTCTCTTTCTCTATCTCTCTCTCTCTCTCTCTCTCTCTCTCTTCTCTGATCTATTTGTTTTTGTGTGTGTGTGTGTGTGTGTGTGTGTTAGCCCTAACCAGAATGCTTTGAACCCTATGCCCACTTTTTTCTCCTCTCTTTGCTCCTCTTTCTCTCTCATTATCTTCTCTTTGCCCTAATCTTCCCCATTTCTAAAAAATCCAAGCCCTAACCTGATTGCATTCATCACTAAATAAGTTTTGTTTTTTTTTTTTTTCGAGGGATATGAAGGGGGAAGCCTCCTTATTTTCCTATATATTTTTTGATTTTGATCATATAAGCTTATCTTATTTTTGGTCTTGTGGTTGAATGCAAAGTTCATGATTAGTTGTTGGGAAGATTAGGAGAAGATCTAGGGTTGCTACCTCAAGCAAACCTTGCTCATCTATTACCAAACGAAGCTCTGAGAACAAAAAGGTATGCCATTTATGTCGTACAACAGCTTATTTATGTGAGAAAACTTGGAATCCATATGTATATTCATATTCTATGTTTTTTTATTCATGAAAATGTTTCATTTTCCTAAGCTCTTGTAATGGGAATGGGAGACGTATTGATATATGGACAGATAAAAGGTTACCAAACTATTCAACATTTATGGTTCAATTTCCAATCAAGCATCTAGATGCTGATGCCACAGTTAATGAATTAACTTAATCACAACCATTTTCATCTCATTTCATCAAATCATTACAATTTTTTTAAATTTTCACACAAAATAAAATAAATTTTCAAATTCTAAAATAAAAATAATATTAAAAAAATATATTCTAACAATACTTTATTCAACTTTAAATTTTTATCTAAACTCATTTTATCTCATCTTATCTCATTTACGAAAACAAATAAGGCAAATTTACCATGTGATGCCCTCGACTCCCAAATACGAAAATGCAAGAATTGTGACATCAGGATGATGACAACACATGATACACACCCCAAATCACAAGTGCTAAGTGTGTGCACAAGAAAAAAGTGTACAACAAAAATAGCAGTGAAAAAATAAAGGATAATCAACTAAGTAGGAGAATTTTAAATACTTATTTTTCAAAATAAAAATGCATTCAAAATTTATACAGTAATCTGATAAAAATATAATACAAATCAAAATACATAACAAAAGTGGAAAACCAATCCCAAAACATGAAAAGCGACCCCAGGTCACTCCTCCGGTGGAGCATCCCTCAAGCTCGACATCCTTAAACAAAACCAACATAAAACGAAACTGTAATAAAGAATACCACGTGAGATTGTGAATCTCAATAAGTAATCAACCAAATAATCTAAGACATAAAAATACATCAATGCAGCCAACATATATACATGCACCAGATGAAACATGTATGAGACCCAAAACCATCATTTCCCCAAAAATGATTATTTTTTCAACACACGCTAAAATTTCCATTTGGCCTAAAACCATTCCATTAAAATAAACCTCAATTTTTCCAAAAAATAGCCCGAGTATAAAACCGTCATTTTCCTAGAAAATGGTCCACGTATCCATTCATCAATAATTCGCCATTTTTTCAAAAAATGGCCCATTATCCAATAATCCCGCATCCACCATCATCTCCCTTAGGAACCATCCTCACACCATGGCTCCATTCGTCACATCATGGGTAACGAGCGTGCATGTGACTTAGTAACGAGTGATGCCCAGCTCCATGCCTAGCTTGTTTATGACTAAGCATCCTCTAGCACTTGCCAATAGAGTCATGGAGTTGGCAAGAGAGCATTACAATCTCATTCAATCCCGAGTGACCATAGGAGCTCCACCGAGATAATGCCCCATCTTGGCTGGGGGTCGTGATATGCACGCACCCAATAATCATTTTTAATATGAAAACCCAGTTTTCATTTATGACAGCCAAAATTGCATGAACATATATAATGATGAATGCCATGACACCAAACTCAGCATACAAACAAGCAACATAAACCAATTCCACGAACAGTCCCATCCTTCTATACAACGTAACCTCCATACTTATTGGACATAATAAGGCCTAGCATAACCAACCAGACTGCAGAGAATATGTTAGTGTAAAAATATGTTTAAATCTCAAAAAATTCTTTAAAAAATTACTTACAATGATGAAATATAATTTCTTGAGGATCAATGTGGTTCTAACGGTGGCGGCGCAACGACGAAATAGTATTTTCCAAAACAAGGTCGTGGGCCTAAAAAATGTAAAATTTTGAATGGGAACAAACGAGAGCTTAGGTTAGCTATGGAAGAGCTTAGAGATGTTGGAGAAATAAATGGTAGTGATTGTTGGTCGTGAGTGGCGGTTGGAGGCCAAAATGGACAAATCAGAAATGGAGATACAGGGGCTTCAAAGGGGATGGATTAGGGTTGAGGATGGGTGGGTTAGGTAGCTGGAAGGTTGCCGGTGATGTGGTGAAAAGATGGTGGCGAACGGTGAAGGCACGACAATGCTGGAGCTTAAGGGGCTGCGGTTTGAAGTTGTGCCTGGGGGAGAAAGGCGGCATGGGTTGGGCTGAAATTGAAGGGGAGGGATTGCCGGCCAGTGGGGAGGAGAATGGGAGGGGCGGTGATGAAGAAAGGCAACACACGGCGGCGCGTTGTTGGAGGAAAAAAAAATGCACAGGAGAGAAAGGGAGGAGAGCGTCACACGTGGGAAGGGAGCAAGGGAGGTAAAAGAAAAGAAGGAAAAAGAAAGAAGAAAAAGAGACAAGGAAAAATTAGAAAAAGGGAAAAAAGAAAAAAGGAAGGCAAAGAAATGAGGTTCAATCTTTTCAACTCGATGTCTCAAAACTGATTCAATGAAAAAGATTTCAAAACAGCAATTTAGATAAAATAATTTAAATGCAGTGACTAAGTAAGGTAAAATAATAAGAATCCAACAATAAACTAATTTAAAATAATGAACATTTCAAATAATGAACAATAATTAATAACAATAAAATACATCGAATTAAATTTCACAATCAGATATTGTAAAATAATATCACGTAAATCATTTGAAATTTAAAACAAAAAAACCCATACTCTTAATAAGTAAAATAATTATTTAATTAAAATACACATAAATACAGCATATCACATCTAAGTCATTTACAGTCCGCAGATAAACAAACTTGGAGTGGTACAAACTTTAGCTTTTTCTCAGTGAAGAGTGCTTATCATTTAGAGAAAGAGAAATCTACAAGAGAGATGTGCGGTCCTTCAGATTTAAGAAGTAGTGAGGATTTTTGGCAATTAATTTGGTTTGCAAATGTACCAAATGCGGTTAAAACTTTCATGCATAAGGCATGCAACAATCTATTACCTACAAGTTTTAATCTAAGTAAAAGGAAAGTTTTGGTAGATTCAACATGTCCTGGGTGTATACTAACTAAAAAAACTACCAAGTACATTTTGTTGGAGTGTTCATTCGCCAAGAATGTGTGGGGTAGTTGCTACAAAGCTATTCAAAAATATAATTTATGGCGAGGCTAACTAGCAAAGAAAATGAGCTGATGATGCTTATCACTCGGAATATCTAGTTTCAAAGAAATTCATTTCTTTTTAGAAAATCCTTTCTACATCCACTTCACTTAGTTACACAAGCTAATACCTTGTTACACGATTTTCAAGCACTTCGGCAACAAGATGTTGTAAATTGAGGACTCAAGTTGAAGCAGTTATTAAGTGGCAGACTTCGAGTTTTGGTTTCATTAAAGCAAATTGGGATATAGAAATTGATAAATCCTATCAAACAATAGGTACTGCTGGTAATGTTCTTAGAAATGAAAAGGGGCAAGTATATTACCTTCAAGACAGCTCCCTGGAAATAGTCGTTCCTCTCCAAAGAATGCTGAAACTTAGGGTGCTTTTGTAATAATGTATTTTTGCTTGAATTTGGGTTTCGCTAAAGTAGAATTAGAAGGAGAATTAAATCCCAAGATCTATGTCTTTGACTTGAGTCAGGGTGTCCATAAATGCCAATAATGAAATACTGCATTGTTCTACTCCCATCCTCCTTAATACGCATGTCAATATGAAATTTAGAGTAGCTCAATATTGATAGATTAATATCCCTGCCCCATAACATAGCAATTCCTCCCCCATAACATCGCAATTCCCCCACTCTTCCCTCATTGCCCATCGCTAAGCAATTAACAAAACGAAGTTTAAATTTGCAACTTTCGAATGCATGTACCTTCAAACAAGTTTCCTGTAAACACAACGTGGGGAGCTTCCTTCTTGATGAGATCTCGAAAGACCCGAATGCTTCGTGGATTTTCAAGCCCACTAGCATTCAAGCTGAGGCATTTCATGGCTCCTGGCAGTGCTGGGTCTAGCCACTACCGATGTAAAATCTTGGGGTTTCTCCAAATCATCTTTCAGACTAACTGTCGCAACCTTCCTTTAGTAATTTTTTCCATAGCTTCTTCTTATACTCTTGACTCCTTGCTATTCATATACACCCTGACTCTCTTGCCATTTATCACAATCCAAATGACCATGACTCGAGAGACCACAACGGTAGCAGAAGTTAGGTAATCTCTCGTAAGAAAACCGAACCCAAACAAGAGCAGAAGAACCAATATTCACCATCTTGTCATGTACTAGAGGCTTTGAAATATCAATGGTAACTCTTACGTGCATAAACTGCCCCCACACCATTTATCATTTCTCAATATCCACTTCTATAACCCTGCCAATCGTGCTCCCTATCAAATGACCAATATATAATTCATTCCGTGCAATCAATGGCAAATCATGCAACTTAATCCGGAATGAAGCCTCAATGATCTTGATCTAGTGGACTTGTTGATGGCCTTCAACTTCTTTCACTAGCACTAGGTGTTTATTAAATGACCAAGGACCATCTTTGATAACTCAATCCTTATCACGTTCATCTTCAAATTCAATTAACATGATCACTGAGTTCAACTCCCTAAACTTAATGTCTCGAACAGACCTCCATGCTCTCTTCATTGCCTTTTTGTACGCCTCCCAGTTGTAATGATGCTCGGTGAGAAGTTTAATCAACAGACACTTCCCACCACAAAAAAAAACGGCATCTTGCAATTGCTGGATGTCAACATGAACCTCCTCACTCTTAGTCTCCATAAGAGGGAGTTTCTTATACATTTCTTCTAAATTCACTTCCATCATACAACTATCGCACAACAAACTCTCTCATGCCAACCAAAACTATACAAAGAAACGAGCCTGCATTGTGACAGGGAAAAAACCATTACACAGAGAAGCTCTAGGAGAGGGAAACCCTAGGAGAGGAAAACTTTCGCAAGAAAATTTAAAGATTCATTGTTTTGAATATAAAAGTTGAGAAACTTTTACAAGTTATACAAGCTAAGACAATAATAAATGATTTTCAAGCACTTCAGCAGCAAAATATTGTAAATCGAGTGACTCAATTTGAAGCAGACTCTGAGTGTTGGTTTCATTAAAGCAAATTGGGATGTAGACATTGATAAATCATGTCGAACAATAGATACTGCTGGTATTGTTCTTAGAAATAAAGAAGGGCAAGTATTAGCTTCAAGATATCTCCCTCGAAATAGTTGTTCCTCTACAAAGAATGCTGAAGCTTGGGGTGCTTTTGTAATAATGTATTTTTGCTTGAATTTGGGTTTCACTGAAGTAGAATTAGAAGGAGATGCAAAGCGAATTGTTGATGCTATCAAGAACGAGAAGTGTGATTATAGTAGTTGTGGAAAAGTCATATATCAGATGTTAGTCTTGCTAAACTCTTTGCAAGAATGGAAAGTATTCCCAATTTAGAAGACAAGCAAATGATCAGGTGGCTCATAATTTGACAAAGGGGCCTTTACAAATGAGTGATGATGTTTTTATGGAGGATATATGGACCAGCTTGTATGCATCCTTTTGTATTTGTTGATATTGCTATTTAAGTAATGAAGTTTTTTGTTTGAAAAAAAAATTACAAATGTAATTAGTCCACGACTAGCAATGCTATTTTTCATATTAAATTGTGTTTTATTTACTTATACATGTTAATATTATTATTTTAAATAGTTTTATATGTTAATCAATTTTAATGCCTAGCACGCAAAATATACAACATCAAAAAGTGACTGGGATTAAAAATTACAATATAAAATAATATTGCTGATCCACCAAGTCATCCCAAAAGGAAAGAGAAAATGGAGAAAAAAACATTAGATTAATGATTAATCCAAAACAAACTAGCCCTTCATTATATATATCTATATATATATATATATATATAACCCTTCAAGCCTAGAGCAAATGTACGTTTTCATCAGCAAAGGTATTATTAGTACCATTTTTAACAACCTTCCTGTCCTTCATCAGTCTCATCCACTAAAGCTTTAAGATTGTTGTATGAAGTACCACCTTCCATGGCAGCCTCCCTAGCCAAATCCTTCCATTTCTTAGCATTCCTTCTCATTTCTTCCCCTCTCTCTCCACTTCCAAGAACCAATTCCAAGCACCTCTTGATCTCATCACCTTCAACAATCCCATCCTTATTTGTTGTCACCCAGCTCAAGCCTATTTTCCACACGTCTTGCACCAGCTTTGCGTTTGTCCCCTGATCTGCCCATTGGGGAAACGCCACCAATGGCACCCCAGAAACCAAACTCTCCAAACTCAAATTCCACCCGCAATGTGTCACAAAGCATGCCACTGAAGGATGTGACAGAACCTCCACTTAAGAACACCATTGCACAAACTTCGCCTTTTGTTCCAATTGTTGAGGTCCACCTATGTGTTAATGTCCACCACCCATGTGCATTGGAAAGCATCTCCAGCTATGATAAGTGTTCCTCTACTACGTATGTTTTGTGGAGAGAGGAGGAGCTCAACCTCTCCTATAAATAGAAGAGGATAGCTGAAGCAAATCATCCAGAAGAGAAGGAAGAGTATGAGTTTGTAGTGCCATTTGAGAGATAGAGAGTTGTTTTGAGAGTGTTTGCAATCTTGTACAAACACATTGAATATAGTGTTTCCGCTCCAGTGGATATAGGCAAATTGTCGAACCACTTAAATACTATCTCTATCTATTTTGTGTTTGATTTTTGGGCAGCTCTAGGCACAACACCAATTCATCCTTGCAACTCAATCTATCTTCTTCCTTCTCTTCTCCATTTTCATTAGCTCTTATGACCCACAAGAAGGGACAGCCGTAATCCAACATTAATCCACGTGCGATTTCCTCCATTTGTTGTTTTGCTTTAAAGTTTCCAAACGACACGTAAATAACCGATGAACTGGGCTTAGGCCATTCTATGTAATCCTTGGAGCCTTGGAAAGATCTCCGCCGAAAGCCATGTCGGATGGATCTTTTCCGTCCAAAAAAGCAGATGGAATTAGCGGTCCGGGCCGATGGATGACGTTTATGGTGACAATTTAGTGAAGGATTTGTGATTTGCAATTTGACGTCTGTGAAAACGAAAACTCTTCTTGCAGGCATTGTTGTGCACTGACCAGCTGACATGGAGTACTTTTCTTTTAGTGAAACGGTTCGTTGTCGTGCTCTGAAAATTCACGTCAAGATAGAAAAAAAAAAGAGTTTTGTTATATACAAGTACAGTTGCGCACTAATCTGTGTACCAATATTGATTTATTCATACTTAAAATTTAAATTAACACCGTTTTCAATAAAATCTACTTTTTGACCAATCATATCACATTAGTACACAGATTAATGCACAATTATGCTTGTAACTATATTTTTTCCAAAAAAAAAAATGCAAAGCAAATCAAATCTCAGTTGCATAATGGCTGAACAATAGTCAGAAGTCTAGTAGATACCTCAGTTGCAAAAATAAGGGAGAGTTTGGTTATCTATGTACAAAAACGAAGCAGCAGTCATCATTGGCAAATCCGCTCAAGTCAACTAGCGTTCTCCAAACTAATGAGACCCACTTTCTACGTTGATTGGAACCCAAAACAAAGGTAAAAAACTGAGTAATAAACTCGGATGTTGAATATAATGTTCAGAAAACTCGGATCTTCGCCCGCGATCAGGTAGAATTTGAAGAAATCAGGCAACCTCCGGCGGAGGAAGATTGAGGTCAAGGTCGAGCAGTTTTTGGGTTGAAGGCTGGTGGAAATCGTCGACCGTGGATGAATCGGAGTCGCTGTGGGCCTGACTGCCAACGGTTTGGAGAAAATCCGTCTCCACTTGATCGAACTTGCACAAATTGCGGTGGTTCCCGCTCATATTGTTGCAAAAGTACCCATCGTACGAGATTGATTGGGCATCTATTTTAGCTTAATTTCCATTTCCATGTTGATATTCCTCTGCCTCCAATTGTAGCTTTTGTATTTTTGTATTTTTGCTTGGGTTAATCCTTTTGTCCATGGTAGTGGGTTAGATAGTGGTTTTTTTAGGTGGCTGCTGCAATTGAGTTTTTGGCAGTTGCAAGGCTACTCTTTTGGTTTTGGTCTGCTGAATAATTCAATTTGTAAGTCTCTCCACCATGGTCGGCTGGTTTTATCTCGCTAAAAGACCTTACTTACAGGCGATCGCGAGACAGAGGAACCTTTCTTTTTTTTTTTTTTTCCTTCTTCAATACCCCTTCCTTACGGCAAAAGAAAACCTTCAAATATAACAAACCAATCCAAAATAACTAAAACTACCTCCAACCAATAAAACAAAATTACCAACTGCAATGAACATATGGAATGCCCATTTTATCCAATCTATACAACCCTCTAGTCGACCTAGCAAATTGAAGACAATATGTAAACAACCTATTTTCCCCCCAACGCCCCACCCTTGGCCAAAGAATCCACTACTTGGTTTCCTTCTCTATACAAATATTTAATAAAGAAATCAAAATCCACCAACATCGACATCAATTGATCCTAAAGTCTCAAAGATACCAAATTGTACACTTTTTTGCCTAAATCCAAGAAACAACCACCAAAGAGTCGCACTCTATATCTATGAACATATGACCCAACAGATGGCATAATTTTAATCCTTCTATCACATCCTGAAGCTCCGCTTTGTTACTAGAACAAGAACCAATGAATTTAGAAAATCCAAAAATCAAATTTCCCCCATAATCCTGAAGCACACCACCTCCCCCAGTTGGACTCGAGTTCCCTAAGCTACTCCCATCTAGATTTAATTTTAAATGATTAGAACATGGCCTCAACCTTTGCACCTCTTTCACCATCATTTGCTGTTTCTCTACAATCGGCACGTTTAAAGATTGCAAAATGCACTAATCACAAACTGAAAGTTTATGGACTTTACGCATCCTACTAGCCACTTGTTGTGCTCATAATTTTATAAAGTGCCAAACTTCCATTAAACTCTGACCTCGCCCTTCCATTATTGCCGCACACCTCTTACACCAAAGTCACCACACCACAATACATGGAATCAAACCCATTAGAAGACCCACTTGTGACAGTCGCCCTATTAAACCAAATTTGAACCTGCTTCTTCTTGCTCTGCTGAGAATAAAACTGGACCCCCAATTTAGCCGAAACCTTCTTCCAAAAAACCATCGCAAACTCCCCTTTTCATAGAACATGCTCAAAATTTTCTTCATGTCCTCTCTCACAGCATTTACATCAAGAGACAACAGGGATACCCATACGACAAATCTGATCATCAACGCTTAGACATTGAAAATAGCCTTCCACATGCACAATGATATCTTTTTCGGGAAAAAAATTATTCCACACCCATTTCACCCAATCAAAAGGTGCTAGCTTCAATCTAATTACCTCCCAAGCCAAGTTAGTAGGAAAGCACCCACTCTTTTCGGGTAACCAAAGTAAAATATCCTTTTTGTTAGACAAAGTGCCACCTGATTCAATAACTTCTGAAGCCTTTTGCCCTCCAATCAACTGCTGAAGACGAGGGAAATCCCAGCTTTCATTCACAACTAAATCCTTGATTGTAACATTGTCATCCATGATCTCAGGCATCCCCTCAAACAACGGCCCAGTACCCAAAAAATTGTCATACCGTAATGAAAATCTCCCCTCCCTGACCTTCCATTTAGAGTTACCCAGCAAATCCGGCAACACCTCCATGATTGTTTTCCAGAACAACGAACCCAAAGTACTAAAACCAATAAGCACAATGAGACCATGCTTTACATATTTGGCCTGATAAAACTTCACCCAGAGTGATCTTTGAGTCAACATATTCAACCAAAATTTCAGAAATAAAGATCTCTGAAACTCCTTTAAATCCCTCACTCCTACACCTCCCTCTTCCACAGGAACACACCTATTTCCAAGCCCTCCACTTTCTCTTACTCTTACCATTCTGTTCACCCCTGAAAAAAGTAGCAAATAATCCATTCAATTTCTTAAACACAAGCTTAGGAACAGGAAGTACCAATAGCAAATGCATAGGCATACTTGAAAGGACATGCCGAATAAGAATTAAACAACCCCCTTGTGATAGCAATTGACTCTTCCAACAACCCGCCAATTTCTGCCCAATTTTTTCCAGCAAAGAGTCAAAATGACTAACCTTCAGCTTTCCCTAAACTATCAGCACTCCCAGATATGTAAAAGGGAAACAACCTTCCACAAACCCAGTCTCCAATATCAATTCTCGCTTTCGGCACAAACTCAACTTCTTAGAGAAAAAGATAGCCGACTTCTCATGATTCACCCGTTGGCCAATCCACCTCTCATAATCCTTCAAAACCCCCATTAAGCATCGAATAGAACCTTTGCTTGCATTTGAAAAAACCACCACATAATCACAATAAGTGTGAAATTCGAGGAGCACTAACCAGATAAGAAAATGGTAAAATTCGACATTCAAACATCCGCTGATTTAGCATTCTGGAGAAAACCTCTTCCAAAATAATAAGAAAGTGGATCCTGCTGCTGAAGACCACTTTTAGACTTGAAAAAGCCTTTGTAAGTACCATGCATCATTATTGAAAACTATGGGGTTGTTACACATTTGTGTATCAATCTACAAAAAAACTCAGGAAAACGAAAAGCACCAGTCAACTCGATCGTATGCTTTGCTCATGTCTATCTTCAGCATAATATTTCCACCTCTCACCTTTCGATGCAACTTCCTTGTCATCTCTTGTGTAAGAGATGCATTTTCAAAAATATTCATTCTCTTTACAAAAGCTCCTTGCTTGCAAAATGATTTTTCCAGGAACCAGAGATAAACAAGCAACCAAAATCTTCGAAAAAACTTTTTATATCACATTACAAAGACTAATTGGCTGGAACTTATAAAACTTTGGGGATTTTTAATCTTTGGAATAAAAACAATGAATGACGAAGAGTAAGATCTAGGAAAGACCTCACCTTGCAGTCACATAGATCTTACACTCGATCGAACTCCTCCTCCTTTGTGCAATGACAACATGAAAAAATTTTGAGTTTTGGCCACTCTCCACCAACCATGTTTTTTTTTTTTTTTTTTGCTTGTTGAGATATCCTTGTATCCTCCCTTTTCACCCAAACCTCCAACTCTGCATTAGATACCAGAATCTCCTCATCATGTGCCTCAGAGTAAGACACCTGCAACTCAGAGTCAAGCTGTTTGATTCTCTATTCCAATTCCTTTATCACACCACTAACACGACCAAA
This sequence comes from Carya illinoinensis, assembly GCF_018687715.1. Taxonomy (NCBI): domain Eukaryota; kingdom Viridiplantae; phylum Streptophyta; class Magnoliopsida; order Fagales; family Juglandaceae; genus Carya; species Carya illinoinensis. Next base: position 18,609,529 of record NC_056753.1, on the reverse strand, counting down.
AACCTCTTTATTCCACACACGAAGCTTAATTTTTAGCCTTTTCAACTTTCCTGCAATCAACTCTGAGTTTATTCCACACACGTACAGTAAACTCGAACTACAATCAACTGGTTCCTTCCAAGACACTTCCACAGCTTCCAAAAATTCTCATGAGAAATCCACATGTTCTGAAATCTAAAAGGAGCTTGACCATACCTTCCCCCAGCGACAGCTGCAACAAAATCGGCGAATGATCTAAAGTTCTTCTACTCAAAAAACTAACATTAGCTTCCCTGAATTTAGACATAAAATCAGTGTTGACCAAGGGCAGAACTAGGATTTGGTGTCTTGGGGGGGGGGGTGTTGGCAAAGTGTGAGGTAAATGTTAGCATAAGTAATATGTATTTTTGGCACATGACTATATAAAAAAAATAATCATACGTCATAAAATTATACAATAATTCTCAGCTTACTCATATTTCTCTAAGCGTTAAGAAAAATTTATAGATTAAGAGCAAACCTGAAAAGTACCGAATGATATAAAAGTCGTTAGATTTTTATTGTATAATTTGTATAATTGAATTACTATTAATAAGTGAACAAAAAAAAGCGTGTGAATAACTAATAAATTCTTCACAAAAGGAAATAAATTCTTCACATACTCTTTCCATCTCTCTAGAAACTTTTTATCAATCATCTAGCTAGATAAATCTACTTTCCATCTTCAAGAATCTTCTAGATTTTTTTAACTATTCGATAAACTCTCTTGAAGCTTCTAACTAGTTAATTGATTTAATATGTGGTTAAAAACATCTCAAAGGTTGTAAAAGGAAGATTTTATACAGGTGATAGGCAAGAAACTCAATAAAGTAGAGAATGACCCAGTTGAGAAAAAAAATAAAAAATCATGTAACTATGTAAGCTTAGAAAGATAATAAAAATTTATATGATATCATTGATATGAAACTAAACAAACTGCACAATGCACACCAAAGGCAAATAAAGAGAGATAGAGATCAAATGTTTTACCGCTTTTGTTTTTCATGTCTATGGTGTTGGAGTAGACTTTTGAGTTTTGTGGATTTTTTTCTTGCTTTGCTTCCTCTCAATCTCAAATATGAAAAAAGAATTGTTTCTACTCTCTCTCAAATATGTTCGGTCTCGTAAAAGGAATGACATTTGGCTGGGTACATGGCATAGAAGTAGTCAGGTAGGCTTTTTAGCATGTCATGTCAATGCTACTCTCTCAATTTGTGTCAATGCTACTCTCAAATTTGTTTGGTTCTGTTAATGCTACCCTTTCAGGCTCAAATGGTGAAAGCTGAAAGAAGAAAGCACATCGTGTCATGTGTGAGTTAGACTTTTTAGTATGTAAAAAATTCGAACATTTTAATTATCACATTTGGAGTATTAATTTTACGTTCGAATGTTAGGTTTATAAACGTTCGGAAGTTTACGTTAACTTCCAAATGTAAATCAGACTTCGTTAGAATGTATTGTCTATTTAAGTCAAAAATTGAAATGGGAAACGTCATTTTCAGGACGTTTCCCATTTCTCTCCACCGTCAACATAGCCGTTAAAAACTTGTCGCCGCTGTCAAACTCGGCCACAACCATCACAAAAAGGTAGGCATCCCTATTTTGTCATTTTATATGTTTTTTTTTTTTAGATTTAGATGAAAAATAGAATATTTAAGAAATTTAGGTGGCCGGAGTTTCAACTCCATTTTCTGGCCACCACGGGTTGTCATTGGCCAAATGGCCACCGTAGAAATGTTTCTTGAAGTGTATACTTTATTTCTATAGTAGCATTCGGCCATTTAGACCAAAATGTAGTGATTCTCAAGTAGCCATTATGTGTCATAACGTTCGGATGTTTCAACCAGAACGTCTAAACGTACGATGGTTCAAATGCAAAGCCGTTTGAATTCCTTGTTCGGATGTACATTTTATTACAGTCGAACGTTACTTTTATTAGTAGTTACGTTCAAACATTTAATATAAACATTCGGACATAGTACTTCCCACATTTATTTGCCCTTTTTTTGTTTACGTTCGAATGTGTATCTGTTACGTTTGCACATAAATCTTAACGTTCAACTATCCAAACTTATGCATTCGAACGTGTAGGGAATAACATTCGAATACATGGAATCAAAAATTTTAGCCGTTATGCATTAACTTTCGAACGTGTATGCTATATGTTTGAATGAGTAGTAATTATGTTTCAACGTTAAATACATATGTCCGAACGCTTTGACTTAACGTTTGAACATATGTCCAATTATGTTTAAACATTAATGCAGAGTAGTTTAAAATTAATACTACTTTGATGCTAATAATTTTTTTTCCTTTTTCTATTTTTAGGATATGGCTCATCCTTTGCGTATCAGGAAACGGAGGAGGTAAGTAGCTATTGAGGACACCGCTCGGATCGGGACTCGCATTGTTATGGTAGAGTGAGAGGTCCTGATTAATCAGTTTGAAGAGTTCAGATGGGAGCAGACGAGCATCAGAGATGTCTTCCTTAGTAGAGGTTGGGAAAATATCTACACATTGAGAGAGAAGGTATACCCCTCAATGGTTGGGAGTTCTATATGGGGATGTGCTCCATGCCTCAAGACGAATCCTCTCACACCATGACTGTACGTAATGTGTCATTTGAGATTTCATCGGATGTCATCACCGACCACCCCCGGATTTGTCGAGTAGTTGAGAAATTGACAACAGCTGACTATCAAACAAGCAATGCAATCGTGGTTCGCACATCTACATCTGCACATGGCACACTCGAGATAGGTGAAGGCACTTCTACTAGCTCAGTTGAGCCATCATCAGCTGGAGGTGCAGACCGGTCAGAGGCCGAGGGTACTGATCATGAGGCTTAGGATGATGGTTGAGACGAGAATTTCTACATCCTCACCAAGAGAGACCGCATGCTGATGAGAGGAAGAATGCCTTCAACCAAATACATTTGCTACCTTTCTTCCGCATGTTTCAACTTATTGTTGCAACAAATGTGGATTCTGTGGCACATAAGACCACATTTAGTCGAACTTAGGCACAGTTTTTTATCTGAGTGGCACGTGGAGATCCCCTCAATTTGCCACTACGAATCTTTGAGAGGATCCATTACGAGGCAAGCATTGTCTCCACAAACAACCTCCCATACGGTGTCAACATCAGCCTACTATTACTTGATCAGAGTGTACCAGTCCAGCCGGGTCAGTGTGTCACAAAGCAGATGAGCCCCCTCGACATGACCACGCATCGACGTAACATTGGATAGGCAAGGGAGCATCTTCGACATCAGCCACCCCCTGTAGTGGATCTAGTTCCTCCAACGCAGCCAGGGCTCAGTGTGGGGACTAGTAGTCAGCAGCCGATGAGTACATCTACGGGAGATACCGGGCCTGCTTAGGTGGATGCGGAGATCTCACAACTGACTACACATATTGATCGATAGATCGTGGCTATAGAGAAGTCTGTCGCCGAGATAGCCCATCGTGTAGATATTCTCAATGACAATGTTGAATCCTTGACTGAGGAGATACGAAGTACGAATTTCGTGAACATGTTCATCTGAGTGTTGTTTATGAAATTCTATCATATTTTTTATTTTTCTTTTAATATATGTAAGGAACAATATTATTTAAGATATCTATTGTTTTTTCATTTCAATTATCAATCTTCTTTAATATTAGATTTTCCAACTGTAATACTAAATCACTGCACTTCAAATATACATAAACATAAATATATTGTTATATATGTATATATAAATATATATTTATATATATAAACATAAATATATATTTATATATAAATATATAATTATATTTTACAAATTGTGTATATATATATATATATTTTTTTTTTTTGATATTGGGGATTGGGGAGGGGGATCGAACCCAAGACCTCTCTTATGGAAGTTGGGTCTCATGCCATCTGAGCCACATGCTCTTGGCACAAATTGTGTATATATAAGTATATATTACAATTTTAAAAATCACATAATTTTTATATTAGAGTCATATTTAACATAAAGTTACAACTAACATTTGAATATTAATTACTAACGTTTAAATGTTGGGGCCAAACAATTTCACATTCGCACGTCAATAGCCTCAATGTTCGGACGTATATGTAACATTCGAACGTAATTTTCATCTCTGTTCCAACGTAAAAAAAAAAAAAAAAAAAAAATCTCATCTATCTTTAGTGACAATTTTCAAAAACCATCACAGAAAATACTTTTTAGTGACGGTTTGGGGACTGTCACAATTTCCAAACCATCACTACAAACCAAATATGTTGTAGTGCAAGCCGCTAGATCTCCATTGCGACCATTGTGGTCATTATCAATATTAACTTTGATTTTCTCGTCCCAATGCCCCTAGTAACACCTCAATCTCAATGAGTTTTGTAATTGATACGTGGTTCTTGAAAGAGTATATTTCATATATTTTTAATATCAATTAACGTCTTATTAATACATGTAATTAGTCTTAATTAACATATCGTGTTCTGATTCCTAGGATGTTGATATACCATCCTCACCAAATGAGTCCAATGCATAGTTAGGAGTATGTGTAGACAAACTGGTTTCTTTATGTTTAGGTGGCATAATTGTCTAGAATTGTTAGAAATATTGAGCGTAAATAATATGACTAGTACCATAAAAATTGATATTTCTAAACATGCAATAGTCAATCAGTATCCATTTCGCTTGACCATTCTTTCTTATCATCAGTGGATACATATGAGGATTCACTATTTTCTACAGTTGATGCATCAATAACTCTGAGCTCAATAATATTTGTCCTACGAAGTGGAATTATATCATATAGATCTATAAACAATGAAATAGCATATTCATTTTCTTGATAAGCTTCGATGCTAGAAGGAACTTCGCATTCTTCACTTTGTTCAATTCTTGGAATATTGTCATAAAGATTAAGAGGGGCGAATTTTTGCACCACTCACCAGGCACCCCATACTCCAGATCATCTAAGTAAAATACTTGATTTGCTTAGCAAGCAAGCACGAAAAGGTTAGTTTCAAACCATTTTGGGGATGTATTAACACGAATATAATATTCATCAGTATGTGTTCCCAAACATGGATTTCTTACATCTCACCAATCGTACTTAAACAATCAAATAATAAGAGAATTTTAACCTAATTATATTAGTGAGACCACCATACAAATTGATGTTTTCCTCCTCATGACTACCTTCAATCACAACACCACTATTTTGTATTCTTCTATTCCTTTCCCTATCAATGGTGTGAAATCTATAACCTTACACATTACATCCAGAGTATCTAACGGCATGTCTCGATGGAGCACGTGCCAAAGCATATAATTCATCTAAGATGTCCTCAGAACTAGCACCATACATCTCTGCAATCTACATTAATTAATATAATGTCAATTATTTTAATATTGCAATAAGAAGTTTATGAAAAAAAATTTAATGGGTTACAAGTGTTTGAAACCAACACTTTGTTTAAACTAAAATGGAGATGTGCTCGTGCTTTTTCTCTACATCAATGACACCCTTAGATATCAGCTCAATCATATGTTTAATGCACGTGTAATATTATATAATCGAGTTTTAATTGTAATAGTAGTAATACCGATTATGAATAATATAGGAGAGACTGTTTATAATCAGTAGTAAAATTACCTCAAGTAGTTATCAATTTCCAAGTAATTATTTAACACATACCATTGAGCCATGTTAAAATGTGTTCTACATATGTCATATATGTTCCATGCAGTTATGGGATGAACAATTTGTGCAAAAATTGAAAACGAGGATGATCGTCTTTCATTCTCACTGTCACCGTTTCTTCTGACCTTGAAAACTTGGTGTCCACTCCACGGAAGTACATAGAACAAAAAGTGTGTAATTCATTGTCGATATATTCCATCGCAATCTATCCTTTTAGGCGAGCCTTATTCCCCACTGATCTCTTTAATTTATCTAGAAATCATTCATTTGGATACCTCCACCTAGGCTTTCCAAGAACCATTATATCAAATAACAATGGTGGGTATAGCTTCACGTGGTCCAACAAGTAAAACTTCACGTGGCAGATGAAGAACTCGATAGACCATTATATCAAAGAAAATTGGTGGATATAAACATTCCAATTTACACAATATTATAGATATGTCACGTTCCATCTTCTTCAAGGAAACCACATTCAATGTGCGACAGTATAAATCTTCAAAGAAGACTCGTAATTTTGTCAAGACTACACATACATCCTTAGTCAACAAACCAAGAATTATAATTGCTAACAAGCGTTTTAAATTGTTAGTTCCAATCAATCACTTACAAAATCTTTTTCTTTCAGTACTTGATAATGTATGCCATCCAAGAGGCTAACAAACTGAATCTCCATTGGCTTACAAGTGCAATTCCCTCCTTATACCAATATTTAACAAATATTTTTCCAAGTTCACTGTGTCCTTAGTTTTTCCTTCGATTGACATCAGGGTACCCAACACATTATCTTATATATTTTTCACAATGTGCATAATATCAAGACTATGGTATAACCTCAACATCGACCCGTAAGGCAACTTAGAGAATAAGTTTTTCTTCATCCAATTTACCTCTATAGCTTGTTGCTTCCTTCTTCTACCATGTAGATCCTTGCCAAGACAATTAAATGGGATCTCCGATTACCAATCTATAATATCTTCTCTTCACAACTCTGATGGAGGTAGCCTCCATTCGGACTTTCGATTAACATTGTTGGGTTCCCACGCCATCTATAATCAACTGGTAAATAATGATGATAACCCATAAAACACAATTTTCTACCATCCGTCAACTACTCTGACTAAGTCTCCTTATTACATGTTGGACACGTCAGTTTTCCTTTAGTGCTCCACCAATATATATTTCTATAAACTGAAAATTCATATATATACCACTATAAGGCAACATGCATATTGAACGAAGTTGATGTAGACACATCAAAGGTACATAAGCCAATTTCCCACAATTCCTTCAACTTCGCATCGTCTATGTCATTCCTAGATTATTTGGGCCCTGTATACGCAAACTTATCATAAAATACAGATCATTCATGTACTTCCAAGGAGGCAAATTGTATGGCATTAAAATCATAGACCAAGTGATATGGGAAGTACTGATATTGCCAAATGGTTGAATCCATCTGTTGCTCCACCAATTGGATATTATGAGCTTCCTATGTGAATCATGTGTATTGTGCGTAAAGCCGTTTCCACTAGATTGAATTTGCAGGATGTGACAACAATGTGTCATTCTTAACTATTTCGAGGTAATGCCACCTTATATTTGTAGCTATTAAGAGGGACATATATAGCCTTTGCAATCTTGGGATCAATGGAAAATGCCTCGACACCTTCTTGGGAGCATTTCGCTTGCCATTATTCTATCTTAATTCATGACAAACCAAACACTTTTTAAAATTCTCATAATCCTACCAAAAGAGGACATGATCATTCTTACATAAATGGATCCAACAACATGTTCACTACCTTTGTGGAAATGCAACAAACTAACTTCATATAAAGTAGTCTAATTGTCAATGACAATTTACTATGTCATTTGTATCTTACGTACAACTCTTGTTGGGCATCCTCTCACAACCTTGCAAAATAATTATTGCTGATAAGACTATCAAAACATGTCCCCTTTGTATATTCATTCAAAAATATTCCCGCACCAGTATCATCCAACATTTCCTCCACATATTCACCATAGTTACTGTTGCCTGAATTTCCACTAGCATTCATTTCACCATAGTTACTATGTTAATTGTCTCATTCTCTTTTGTTAAAAAATCAACTCTTCCAAATGGTTCACCAAGTAATACCCACTATATGTAGTTCTGGTCATTTCCATTAATGTAGAGATGCTCCTCAACTAATTTCAAAGTGTGACTACTCAAGTTCTTGCATTTTCGACATGGACATCTAATACATCTAGATGAGTCTACACTACCATGCGTAAAGTCTGTAAATTCCCTTACTCTACACGCATATGTCTTACAATCTCTACCAAGTCTATCTTTGAGGCACATCCTACTCTTATCCATTTGTAATGCCCTATTACGCTATCATTTTTTATAATTGAAAAATCCACACACATAAAAAAACATGCAAAATAGTTCTTGTACTTCAACCAGACTAGCCTCCAAGATAGTTGATCATATTCCATTCAAGATTATATTATCTATATCACATGAGTACTAAGTCATGTGGTCCCATGTCAAATGAAATTTTGGCATCAAATACTAAAAAGGGAACCAGTCTTCCATTTATGGCAAGATTCTGGAGGGAGGTGGAAAAAGAGGGCATGGTGTATGCCTTGGTGCCATGTGATGGTAGTGGCAGAGCTGATAGTGATTTACTGCTAGAGGTACAACATATGTTGTCTAAGTTTGGAAATTTAATGCAAGAGGATCTTTCCCCTAGCCTTCCATCCATGAGAGATATACAACATCAGATTGACTTGGTACCAGGTTCTTGTCTGCCCAATAAACCAGCAAATTGCCTTAGCCACAAGGTGTATGGAGAGTTGTTGCGTCAAGTATTGGAGTTGTTGGAGAAGGACTCGTGGCTTATGTGTGTGGATAGCAGGGCCATTAATAGGACCAAAGTGAAATACATATTCCAAATTCCTCATTTTGATGACATGTTGGATTAGTTTTTTTAGTCTAAGGCCTATTGGATTGTATAACACATCTAGCACCCCAAAGCCATCATTGAGATGCTACAAAAGGGGTGTCTATTTGTTAATCAGAAAAAGTGTTCCTCTTCATACCTTACATGATGTGTAGAATTTCTATGGATTGGCATCTTTTTATCATCAAATTCATCTTAAATTTCAACACTCTGATTGCCCCCATCAAGAGTGCCTTAAGTGTCAAACATTCCAGTGGTCTGAAGAGGGGAGGCCATTTTTTAACTGCTCATGAAGAAGACAACAAAAGCACCAATTTTGGCACTCCCTAATTTTGAGAAAATAATTTTGGTGAATTGCAATGCTTTCAGGGTAGGCATTGACGATGTTCTAAGCTAAGAAGGGCACCCCATTGCATTTTTCACTAAAACATTGCCGAGATCCAAGAAAAACTACTCTATATATGACTTGGAGTTTTACACCATTATGCAATCCTTGAATCATTACCAACATTATCTGGTGCAGAAGGAGTTTATTCTGATCACTTACCACGAGGCATTGAAGTACATCAATGGCTAACAAAAATTGAGTAGGTGAGATGCCAAGTGGGTTGCACAGCTACATGAGCTTATATTCTCATTGAGGGACAGTCAGGGAGTTTGAATCGGGTTGTGGATTCTTTGAGTTGACGTATGTCAATTCTCACAAACATGAGCACCAAAGTGGCGGGGAAGAGAGTGATTTTATTTTACATAATGCATTATTGTTTTGTGGTCTACAGTTGTATGTCCCATATTGGTTTTTTAGAGAGCACATTATACAAGAGTTACATGGGGAGGGGCACTTCAGACGAGATAAAACTTGACTTTGATCTTAACAAATTACTATTGACCCAAGTTGACTAGTGATGTTGACCATTATAAAGAATGATGTTTTGTATGTCAGAGGTCGAACCAACCCCTCACTAGTGCTAGGCTTTACACTCTTACCTGTAGCTAAGGGCCTGTGGCTCAATGTTTGCATGGATTTTGTTTTGGGTTTGCCCCAAACCCAACGGGCCATAGATTCAATCTTGATGTTGGTATTTAGGTTCTCCAAGATGGACCATTTTGTAGCTTTCGGAAAGACCATGGATGCTACTTAGATTGCCATATTTATTTCAGGAAGATTGTTCACCTACATGGCATTCCTCGAATCATCACTTCTGACTAGGATATGAAGTTATGATTAATTTCTGGAAGAGTTTGTGGGAGAAGATGGGAGCTGAGATGAATTTTACGAGTGCCTACCATTCCAAAACAAATGGCTAGACCAAGGTGGTAAGTTGTAGTTGGGCAACCTTTTAAGGATCTTGGCCAATACTAATTCAAAGAACTAGACCTCACCTTATCTTAAGCAAAGTTTTCTTTCAACTGTTCCAAGAACAAGAATAGGAATACAAAGCTGAGCCCATTTGCGATTGTGTATCGTTAGAATCCTTCGGGCATACTTGACTTGGCACCCATTCAGGTATTAGTCACTTAAATGTTAAGGCGGATGAGATGACAGTACATCTTTAAGAAGTACATGACCAAGTCAAATGTGCAATCCAAGAGAGTAATGCTATGTAAAAGGCTCAAGCCAACAATCGCCATCCCCAAGTACTTTTTTATGTTGGGCATTATGTTTGGATTGTGCTAACCTGTGATTGTTTTCCCATTGGTGAGTATAGTAAGTTAAAGGATAGGAATATTGGGCCTAGTGAAGTTCTCCAAACGATCAACAAAAATGCATACAAGTTGCACCTTCCTAGTCATCTAAGAACCTCTTACGTGTTCTACGTGAAGTTCTCCAAAAGATCAATGAAAATACATACAAGTTGTGCCTTCCTAGTCATCAGAGGACCTCTTATGTGTTCAACGTCAACCAACTCAATTCATGCTTTGTCGATGCTAATGTGAATTCAAGGGCGAGTTCTTTCTAACCCAAGGAGACTAATGCAAGGAGATTTGGATTTGACGATATTGAATTGACAAATTTGAAATTTATAGTACTAGACTATCTTGAGAAGGCAGATCAACAAAAATATGGCAAACAATGGTGAATATTCCTCGGATTAGGACAATATTACACCAGTATTTTGGTCATAACTTTAACTCCAAGTCTCAAAATTATGCATATGAGCCCAATTTGAAGATCTCTTTTCAACACGTATATAGTGATCAACAACACTTGATGGTCCACATTTCATCTCTAAAATAAGCCATTTTCCTCATCAAATCATCAATTTATGTTATTTTTTGTCTTCTATGAAAATGTTTAGCTTTTATTTTTAGAGATGATTTTGATTCCAATTTGAGCAAAGTTCTTAACAAGACTCTTATTTTATTACGTAATTTATTTTTATACAACAATTGAGATTTTGCCTTTTTAGGCAAAATTCTTGTAATCTCATATTTCCATAACTATTTGAGCTCAGCTTTAGGGTTTCAAAATGTAGTTTGGAGATTTATCAAGAAACTTTATTCTCAAAAGTTTTAACACTGTTTTGCATCATTTTTTAATCTCAATCCCTAGTTTTTATTGGTAAACTAGTCTTTAGAATAATTTTAATTATGTCTGGCATCACTACGCATGCATGTCTTCCTCCTAATTGCCTCTATGTCTCCTAATTGTACAACCTTGGTCTACTAATATTGACTTTAAGATCAAAAGGAAACTTCTTGCTTGCATACATTCTTAGTTACAAATGTAAATAACAATCCCAATCTATTGTATGAGTATTTTTCTTTTACCTAAAACTTTGTATTCTCAAATAAATAGAATGATATAGCGGTTTTACTGGGGACACCAAGGAAATGAATCCAAAATAAATTGGATGAGTTGGGAGAATATGGGGAAAACAAAGAAATTGGGTGGTCATGGATCTAGAGATCTTGTGTGTTTCAACAAAGCTCTTACAGCAAAGTAGTTATGGAGGATTATGCAGAATCCTAACTGTTTATCTACTTCAATTTTAAAAGCTAAATATTTTTCTCAATGGGCTATCAAATTAGCCAACATTAACAAAAGAGTCTTTTTTATGGAGTCTAATGTGTACCCATGATCTACTCTTTGATGGTTTGATATGTAGAGTAGGGAATGGGAGAAGTATTGGTATTTGGATGGATAAGCGGTTACCAAACTATTCTACATTTATGGTTCAATTTCCAATCTAGCATCTAGATGTTCATGCCACAGTTAATGAATTAGTGCATGATCCATGAGATTTTCAACATTAATGAAGCAGACGACTTGATAGCGGCCTCGTTTGTTTTCACAACCATTTTCATCTCATCTCACTTCATCTAATCATTACAATTATCCCAAATTCACACACAAAATAAAATAAATAATTTAACTTTTTCAAATCTCAAACAAAAATAATATTAAAGAAATATATTCTAACAATATTTTATTCAAGTTTCAACTTTTATTTCAACCCATCTCACTTGCGAAAACAAATGAGACAGGTTTCCCTCTAAGACCTTTACAATCAGTAGATAAACAAACTTTGAGAGGTACAAAATCTGACTTTTTCTTAGTGAAGAGTGCTTATCATTTACAGAAAGAAAGATCTACAAGAGGAATGGGTAGTCCTTCAAATTTAAATAGCAGTGAGGATTTTCGACAATTAATTTGGTTTGCAAATGTAGCAAATGGTGTTATACCTTTCATGTGGAAGGCATGCAACAATCTATTACCTACAAGTTTAATCTATGTAAAGGGAAAGTTTTGGTAGATTTAACATGTCCTGTGTGTATACTGACTAAGGAAACTACTAAGCATATTTTGTTGGAGTGTCCATTTGCCAAGGATGTGTGGGGTAGTCGCTGTGAAGCTATTCACAAATATAATTGAAGGATCTCAGCTTTCAAGGTATTTGCATGAAACTTATGCCTAGGCTAACTAGTGAAGAAAAGGAACTGATTGATGATGCTTATCACTTGGAATATTTGGTTTCGAAGAAATTCATTTCTTTTCGGAAAATCCTTTCTACATCCACTTCACTTAGTTGCACAAGCTAAGACACTGTGACAGAGTCCAATTTCGTGGAGGAGTCTTGGCATAAGAATGAATTTTCAGAGTTTGTAGTTATTAATTGTAGTTGTCAATAAGGAGATAAATACCCATGTTTTTATTCTTATCTAGTTATCATCTTTTAGAGTAGTTGTCAATAAGGAGTTAAATACCAAGTCATTGTTATCGTGTTTGTAGTTGTTCTTATCTAGTGTTAGAGTAGCTATGATTGTAACTATTTAAGGATCCAAGTATTACGAAGAGGAACACTTTTTGATGAATTAATAAAGTATACATTTGATCCTGAGATGAAAGAATTTTAGTGAGACACCAGATGAGTATGTGAGTTCTATTTTATTTATGAGTTTGCGAGGTCCTACGACAATTTCAATATTACAACCAGGGTCTTGCTGCTCACCACCATGCATACATGAAGTAGCAACCACTCTGCCACCTACCGCATAACACTGCAATGAGATCCTATTGGAAGTGACCAAACAACTGAACTCCCTCAATAAGAAAGTTGACGTAGTCTTGAATCACATATTCAATAAACCAAAAGGTTCATTTGTTAATAAGCAGGAGGATATGCTGGAAAGTAGGGAACCAAAACTACATCTAGAAGGTGGCGACAATGTAGAAGATCTGTTGCATATACCACCTTTCACACCTTTCCAAGGATTTCGATGGGTGCCACGAGTTCAAGGTGGTAAAAACTGTCTGGCGCATCGTATGGATTCATTCATGAACCAAACAAAATTTCTCAAGAATCACCACGATGAGGCCACAGGATGAATTAGAGTGTACATACATGAATTCCATGGGAAGTTGGATCCTTATGCTTTCCAAGACAGGATTAGGGCCTTAGAAGATTATTTCGATTGGTTTGAACTAACTGTCAATCGCAAGGTTCATTTCATGAAAATGAAGTTGAAGGGGCATGTGAGAGTCTGGTGGAAAAGTGTTGAAGAACAATTGCACAGGTTACATCAACCTTCCATTATGGATTAGGAAGAGATGACATTGAGACTGCAAGAGAAGTACTTATCGATTGACTATGAAGAGGTGTTGTTGCTAAGGCAAGGAGTGATGTCTGTAGATGACTATACTAACAGATTCCACAAACTTAGCATCTATAGCCCTCTGTCTGAAACAGAGTGCCAATGCATCGCAAGCTACAAGGCAGGTTTACAAGACGATATTTGGAAAGAACTTATCACCATCCGATTGACAAGCGTGGAAGAAGCTTATCAATTAGCACTGTGCTTGGAACAACAATATGACGACCAAGATTTTAGCCTCTTATTTATTTTAGTATATTATTATTTTGGGTCAAGTAAGAAGGAATAACCCATTGAGAGATTAAAATAGAACAAATGGTATATAAGGTCGTGAGAAAGGCCCAAGCCCATAAGGAATTTGGCCCTTGTGGTGGAATTAGGGCTTTGAAGCCCATTAGAATTAGGGCACACACCTATCCTAGGGGATGAACCTCTTCTTGCCATATGTCATGCATGCAAGAAGGCTTGCTTGTAAGGTGGGAGTATTGTGACACTTAACACTATGGGGGAGAGATTCTAGAAGGAAGATGATGCGGCTATGGAAATTAGAGCCCAAGGAAAACCAAAAGGGCATGCACAGCAACCATGAAGAGAAGAATTCGGTTTTGCCATGTGTCATGCATGCAAATGAAAGGTGAAGAGTTTTATCTTGGGAAATGGCAAAATCTTGCTTGGGAAGAGAAGGCCTACACGCCTATGAGGATTGTAGAAGAATCTTGTGGAAGACACACTTGAGATGGACGGCTAGGGTAAGGGATTTTGTGCATTTTTGCCACCCGCCATGACCAATCACACAATGTCTAAGACATTGGTAGAAGAAAGATCTCCTTGGGAAGAGATGGGATTTTCGGCTACCATGCACTCACACACTCCTCACATGCCACATGGCACACATGCACACTGGTAGGAGACTAAGGAGGATGTTTGTTAGATGAAAGAACATTTTGCCTTAATATTAATAGAACCAAGACACAAGATGAATGGTAAATGGGGAAAGGAGGATTCGGTTTTGAGAGGGAGGCGCCACTTGTCCAAAACCTTCCTTGTGTTCCCAACACAATCTAATGATGGGGAAGGAGAAGAGGCTCAAGGGTTAGGTGCCAAATGACATCCATGCAAGGAAGTTTAGCTTGTTCAAGAAGCCTCTTATGCCTATAAAAGGTAGAGGAGCTTAAAACCCTAAAACTTTTAGTCACTTGGTTAATTTCTCTTGAAGCTTTCGGCCACAACATTTCTCTCTACTTTCCATCACTTTCTCTCCATCCACACTACACTCATTTATTTCAAACACCATTTTTAAGTGCAAGCAAAGTTAGCGCTAGGATACTTTTTAAGGAGGGAGTCACATAAGGTAAGAAGCAAAAACACTCTTTTCTTTACACCACACACAGAGTTATGGGAAGCAAGTTTCGGACTTGACAAAGTTCACCATGAACACATGCTTAAACACACTCTCCCACGACCAAGAAGAAGATAGTTTTCAGTTTTGTGAAGTTTCTCACATGAGCTTTCACATACACACACTAGGCTAGATTGGTGTTTTTCTTCTAAAGGGATGTAGACTCAACCCTATTTCCTTTAAGCTCATAAGCATAATATTTTGAGGGCCACGACTTTAGTGTTTATATGATCTAAGGTTTTAGTTTATGCAAGATTCAGACTTGAGGAAGGCAAGTCCGAATATTGGGAGTTTATTTCTTGGAAATATGTCAAGAGCACAACACTCACACACACATGTTAGGGTTTTGAATTTAATTAATGTTATATAGATATATTTTCAGCTTGTTCACTTATCGATTATGGATTTTTGTAAGTAAATTTCTAACTTGTACTTGATATTTTATGTATATGTCATGTGAACTCGCTTGTTGTTTGGTTGTATGATGCTACTTGAAATGATGATGTTTTTCCATGGGTTAAAATGGTTTATTGTTATTGGTTTATATCATGAAATGGAATGAGAGGCCATATTTAGGGTTCGGATTGCATGATTCTTAACATTTTCATGTATATTTGTTGTAATAAGGAATCTTTTATAGGATTAAGCCCATAAAATATTTGCTTTTCCACAAGTATGTTTTCGGCTACACATGTATGTTCATTGATAAATTTTTATTAAACACATTAGAAGATTCTAAGTTTATAAAAAGTTCATGTAATGTGTATTCAAGATTTTTGGGTCTCGGCCATGACCATGGATAAAGTGTTACCATTATGTGATTAAAGTTCTAAAGTCATAAAACCAATTTTCATGCATGCTTGGGTTTATATGTTTCAGCCATTGCATAATAGATGTAAAGTTTTAATTGTTTGTTTCTTGCTTGTTATTCAAATGCCTAAGAATTTTGTATTAAGAACATGGTCGCATGTTCTAATATTTTCAAACCGTAAATCGAAATGTATATGGATGCGCATGATTTCTTAATGTATAGTTATGATTGAGTCTTGGTATTAATATGTGTCTCATGAAAGCACAAAGTTTCATAATCCATGTCACATGCATTGGGTTTTGTGAAACTTTTTTGAAAAGAAAAAGAGTCTATTAAAGTTTTGGTAATAACCCCAAATGCTAGAATGAGGGAATGCCATAGCTGAACTCCTCTATCCAATCAGAAATTATTAAAATGGAGTGGTAACCCCTAAGTCGACAAAGTATAGTCAATGGGCCTCGAATGGTTCCTAAAAGAAAATGATACTGGAGCGGGGTTGCACCTAAAACTAGTGGGTGCCTATGGTGAAGGTGAAAAGGGGAAATGTTGTAATAAGTATGATTAAAAGTAAGACGTAGCCACCCTGGTCAAAGAGAGCCAACGGTTGATGTGGTAACTAGCAAAGAACACACGGTGCATAGGGGAGCCGTGAGGTATACAATTATATGTTAAAGTCAAAGGATAAGGCCTTGAGCTCTAAGACATGTTATGCTATGTTATATGAGCAAGAACCCAAGCTCGTATATATGTTTTAGATGTACAAGAATGAAATGCTTAAAAGACATTTCATGAAAAAGGTTATAAAAGTTCTGATACACATTGTGTATTCAAAAGTAAAAGTTCATATTCACGCATTCATTTTGGTTTACTTTCATATACTTATGATACTTGTTACATGTTATTTGTTTATTTACTGAAATTTCTCTAAATCTCACTGTGGTAGTTTCCACTACCATTCTTTCACCTGGAATGGTAGAAGTTGTGACAAGTACACAAGACCCTTAGGTATGGATGGGATCAATGAGTTAGTGGAGGACAAGCTCACCGTGGAGGCTCGTCGTCACTTCACTTTAGACCTACTTAAGGTCACGGCACAGTGACTCAAGAAAATTCTGGTGACCCTCAATGAGTCAAATGTTGGAACTTTACTTATGGATCCTAGAAAGGTATTACAGTTTAAGGACGATAAGAACTTTGTGTCAGGATACCTCAAGCTAGCTCGAGACTCTATCATTAAAGCAAAAGAAGTTACTGCAGAATTAGGGCTATTGGAGCCAGACCCTCGACAGACTAGGGGAGTCTTCTTGAGTTTAACGGAGGATGGGACTTTGGTTTTGGTACACAGGACCTTTTGATAATAGATTTTTTTGTTTTGATGAGAGTTGAAATGTTGGTCCTATGTTTTGGGAGTTCTTTTGGAAACAATTAAGCCTTTTGAAAGATTTTATGAAAACTGCTATTTTGGGATTTTGTCTTTCAGTGCCATGACATCGGACACTGACGAAGACACCAAAGCCACAGGGCCAAAAGAAATACTAGAGGTGTCCAACTAACAGTTTGTGTGATCCGACACATACCGATCAGACAAAAGAAGGAGTAGCTAACAAGGAATGATTAGTTAAGCAACAATATCTTCCAAACTCGGGTGGAGCACCAAGGAATATCCTTGAATCTAATCATTGATAATGGGAGTGGAATGAACATTATCTCAAAAGAGGTCGTGCAAAAATTGAAGTTGCCTGTGGAGAAGCACCCTCAACTGTATGAACTGAGCTGGGTTGATGACACCTCCATCCTTGTGAAACACCAATGTTTGATCACTTTCTCTCTCGAAAAACACTACGTGGACACTATATGCTATGATGTGATTCCTATGAAAGCCTGCCACTTGTTATTGGGCCGCCCTTGGTTATATGACAGGCGAGTCAAGTATGATGGCTATAAGAACACATACTCATTTTTGTATATTGACAGGAAGGTGATACTACAACCCATGAAGATCCACGATTTCGATAAGCCAGCAAATGAGGATCGCATACTCACACTATGGGGATTCTCTCAAGCAAGCCATGACAGTGGATTTATTTTTGCCTTAGTTGCCAAGGCCATCACAACACTGCCAACTGTAAATGAACCATTGCCAGAGATAAAGGAACTCTTGGAGGAGTTTTTTGACATCACCCAGGAGGAACTGCCTCAATCACTACCTCCCATGAGAGATATCAAACATGCAGTGGACCTAGTACCCACACATATTAAACCAGAGAGATTCCCATGTGGTGCAATGACCAAACTGTACTCTCGCAAAGCTAGGCCCTTCAAAGGGCTACGTCGTTTGGGTCAAAATGCCTATTTATCAAACTTCCTCCAAATGTGCAAATTAGTCACATTTTCAATGTGGAAGACTTGACAGCCTATCCAGGGGATGAAGCATCACTAGTTGGGGATAGCAAAATTGCTACACTTCCAAGCAATTGCAAACCTCAGGCAGCCATTGAAGCTATCTTAGATGATCAAGTAGTGTCCACCCGATAAGGAGGTTACCAGAAGTTCCTTGTCAAGTAGAAAAAAGGCCCCTGTTGGATTGTTACTGGTTAAAGATGGAAGAAATCCAACGCCTTGATCTAGATTTGTATGAATTTTATCAGTCCCAACATCTGTCAAAGTCAGATTCTCTCGGGGAAGGGGAAAATTGACAGAGTCCAAGTTTGTGGAGGAGTCTTGGCATGAGAAGGAGTGTTCAAAGTTAGTAGTTATTAATATGTCTATTTTTAGTAGTTGTCAATAAGGGGATAAATACCCATGTTGTTATTATTATCTAGTTATCGTCTTTTAGAGTAGTTGTCAATAAGGAGTTAAATACCAAGTCATTGGTATCGTGTTTGCAGTTGTTCTTATCTAGTGTTAGAATAGCTAAGATTGTAACTATTTAAGGATCCAAGTATTTCAAGGAGCAACACTTTTTGATGAATTAATAAAGTATACTTTTTGATCCTGAGATGGGACAATTCTGGTGAGACGCCATATGAGTGTGTGAGTTCTATTTTATTTATGAGTTTGTGAGGTCCTGCATCACACTATCACAAGATTTTCCAGCACTTCGGAAGCAAGATGTTGTAAATCAAGTGACTCAAGTTGAAGTAGTTATTAAGTGGTAGACTCCAAGCGTTGGTTTCATTAAAGCAAATTGGGATATGGACATTGATAAATCCCATTGAACAATAGGTATTGCTGGTATTGTTCTTAGAAATGAAGAGGGGCAAGTGTTAGCTTCAAGACAGCTCCCTCGAAATAGTTGTTCCTCTCCAAAGAATGCTAAAGCTTAGGGTGCTTTTGTTGTAACGCTCCAATGGAAGGCTTAAACCGCATGACCTATACTCTTAAAAAACTAGTCAATAATACAATTGAAGACCCATTGAAACTTTATAAAGAACAAAAACTTCTCATTCCCAAGCAATATGGGATCTCATACACCACCTACCCTTATCTTTATCATATGGGGTATCACAATCTAGTTCCTTAAATTTCCGACGTCCTCGTCGGGCCAATCCATTGTAGGTCGCTCGGCTGAAGTCCCACATTTCTTATTGAGATAGGCTCTAATACCAACTGTAACGCCTCGGTCCCCCATGGATCAGATAGTTACTCCCTATAACTTAAAACTCACATTTCATCAAAATATTTACAGACTCCAAAATATAAAGTTATCAAAATGTTACAAAATCTCTTAATAAAAACTGCCCTTTCTTAGAATTATGAGTAATCCACTATGCTTAAATAATCATCTCACCCATGCTCCATAATCCTGATCCTTAGCTGAACTATTCAAAATTATCTGAAAAATGTTTGGAGATAAGGAGTAAATTATCAACAACTCAGTAAGCAAAGAACGTATACTAGTGTGCAAGCATTAGCATTTACAATTCAGAATGTAGAACAAAATATTTTTACTTTCAGAATGCAAAATCAAAACATGTTATCAAAAATATCATAGCAAAAGTTTCATAAAATATTCTTATTCAAAGTGCCTTTGGCATAGCATAACTGAACATCTCACCTTATCATATTATATTATAATAGAGACCATGTTTAATTCCTGTGGTAGGGTTGTGCATCTGTGGATACCTAAGCAGGTGCATATCAGAACTGAAATAGATTACTAATATTCTTTCCTATGGCAAGGCCATATCACATCACACAGAAATAGATACCATGTACATCTCCCATGGTAGGGTCCCTTAACTAAACAAAGTAGAGTCAAAATTAGATTTAGAACCAGATAGCTATGTCAAAGATTTTTCAAATATCACATATTATCAAAACAGAGTACTGACCAGAATCATATCACCTTCATATTCAGAAATATTTTTATTCAAAGTCTTTTAGCATAGCATAACTGACCACCATCATACCTGAATATCATATCATATCAGAGGCCATGTTTAACCCCCGTGGTAGGGTTGTGCAAACGCCGGTAGCTAACCAAGCAGAAAAAAATATGAATCTTCCCCTTATTTATTCTCAGAGTCTTGAGTGTGCACACAAGAAAGGCCACTAGAAAAACCACTTTGTTTCTAAAGTGGATGCATCAGAAATAGAACAGTTGGTACCAACCCAAACAAAAGCCACTATTAGCACCCATGGTAGGTCAAACAGATCACCATCCACAAACCATATTTAGATTAAGAATGTCATGCCAAAAGTTTTTAGAAATTACATTATATCATATCAGAGTATAGAACATCTTCATAACAGGATATAATAAGATCACAAAAATATAATTTATGCATAAAATTTAAAATTTGCTCTCTTTTGAACAGTTTAAAAATAAAATACCAAAATAACTCATGTCTACACCAGTCATACCAAAAAATTCTTTATTCTTATACAGAATCTCATGAGTAATGCAGAACAAATAACTAAGGTTGTTTCACAATTCTTTTCATAACATACATATTTTTCAAAATTGACTTGAGTTCATTTTATTTTTATGCAAAGTCTAGCATAGGAACCCCGCTTACCTGAATTTATTAAATTTTCAGAATTTCTTCACAACAGTACTAAATGAAAATCAATCACCACCTATAAGATTATCATGTAATTTCTATAAATTTTCAATCAATACGTATTTTGATATTTAAACCTCAAAAACTAAAACAACCTATTTCTCTCTAAAATTTTAAACTTCTTGAAACCCTGAACTATCATCTTTCCTCAAATACATCGATTTTCACTTAATCCTCACCGACCAAGACAAGAAAACTCTAAATTATTTACTACTAGAATCTAACTATAAAAAGTTTAATGCGATTAATATAATTTTAAAAAAACCCTTAAATATTTTCTATAGGTAAAAAAATAAAGTTTCTGAAAAAATTTATAACGTGGCCAGTCTCATTTAAAACACAAGTCCAAAGTAGAATAAGAAAACAAAGCCCAACGTGAAACCAGCCTGTTAAAAAAAGTGTTCCCCGCCGGGGGGGGGGGTGGGTTTGGTGGTGGGAGGGTGGAGGTGGTGAGAAATAAGCAAAATATGACCACTTTTTACAAACTGCAATCAACACCTAACGGCCACTTAAAAACCACATATTGATTTCTAGAACACTAGAGACGTGCAGCGTTACCCAACGAGCATAGAGAATCTGTGGTAGAGAGCACGGTGTGGCGGATCTGAGTGGTGGCGCACGGTAGGAAAAAAAGAAATCCTTTGTTTCGGTGGTGCAAAGCAGGGTGCTTCTAGTAGTGCTTCTCGGAAGCTGGGCACGGCAGTTATCTACGGTAGTGCAAAAGCAGTGCAATGAAGGAGCTGTGCAGTGGCTTGCTGCTGCTCGATGTGGAGGAGTTGTGGTGCTCATGACTGGTTGTACTTAACGTAACAGGCTTGCTCTGCTTTTAAGCTACAAAAACAGAGTGGTTTTCGGTTGTTATTGGGAGAGCTGGCGGCTATGCAGTGGGCTAGAACACGATGGTTTGGCGAGGGGGCTACGGTGGGGCGGTGCTGAGGTCGCTGACGGCAGGAGAAACACGGTGGAAGAGGCTGTTTGGTGGTTGAGGTCGTGGAAAGAGGGCAGCGGCAGCTCGGGGTTTCTTCGTGCATGAGGAATGGTTGTGACGTGCATATATATATATATATATATATATAGAGGATTGAATGCAAACCCTAGAGAGGGAAGGAAAGAGAAACGTGCATCGGCAATCCGTGGAAAATGGACGTGATTGAAGCGTGCATGAAGTAGAGTCTGGCATTTTTCATGGTGCCGTGAATAGCCCAAGTGGAAGGAAACGTGCATGGGAACTAGGCGTGATATGTGAAGTCAGAACTTATAAATATAGTGTTTATCAATAACCCTAGCGGAACAAACGTGTATGCAATGGAATCGGACGTGCATGCTATGGGGTCCGATACAAGATCTCATGGGCTTGGGCTTTTGGGTGATCAGGTAGGGCCATTTCAAATATTTGAGCCCACGGTTTTGATAGCATAGGAAATTTATAAAATAGCCATTTCCTAAATTTTGGACCTCGTCTCAATCTCCAAAAAAAAATAATCCATTTGTTCAAAAATTATCTTGGCCTATGAAAAGATTTTTAACCTAAATATCAAGCCCAAAAAAATCATAATCCACCAAAACAAAAATTTTAGGCTCGTAGTCTATTTAAGAAGAAATATTTGAAAACTCAAATAGGCTTTTTGCACATATAAATCCAAAAAAAATTTGAAAACATTTTGGCACTGAACCCGAGTGTTACATTCTCTCTCCATTAAAAAAAACTTTCGTTCTCTCCCCCTTAAAAAAAACTTTCGTTCTCGAAATTTGTTGCACCTAAAATCAAGACTCAAATACTTAAACCTTCATACATATTTGATTACATTGCATACTCCGAAAGATCCAAAACAAGTCTAAAGTATAAACTTTAGCAATACAATTAAAAACCTAATAATAATTCTGAACTCTCCATATAATCCATGAACCCCATACAAATAACGAAATAAAATCTCAAATTACCTAATCACCAAAACCACGATTCCGTTGCGCACTCTAACAACTTGTAGTCCCAAATCCATTGTATCTCAATCAAGTACATCCTAAAGGAACTAACCACCACATTGGATTTATAAGCCTAATAATTCTCTAGCACATTAATGTCACAAGTCTAGACCTCCATTTCCTAACCAAAACTTATTCCACAAAGTTAACCCAAAATCTAAACCTTTAAATTCCACATAATCATTTCATAGTCCCCAATCCATAAATTCTGCAAAATGTCAAACCTTAAACATCCATATAATCATCTCTTACAGTCCTCAAATTTCTACACCTCAATTAAGTCACTTCCTAAACCCACAGATTTCCAAAACCTCATATGTTATAGTCTGCAAAACCTCAAACCTGGCTTTCAATCAAACTTATGTCCACTTCAAAATCTAAGCCTTAAATCATATCCAAGTCATGTCCTATAGCCTATAGAATAAGCCAATCAAATCTAGAACCTAAATTTTCCAAAAACCTCAATCCATAAAGTCTGTAGAATCTCAAATCCATTGTAGGTGGCCCGGCTCAAGTCCCACATTTTTTGTTGGGATAGACTCTGATACGAACTGTAATGCCCCAATGGTAGACCCAAAACCACATGGCCTATATTTCAAAAAGACTAGTCAATGATATAATTGGAGACCTATTGGGACCTTATAAAGAGTAAAAACTTCTCATTCATAAGCAATGTGAGATCTCATACACCACCTACCCTTATCCTTATCATATGGGGCATCACATTTGTAATAATCTATTTTTGCTTGAAATTGGGTTTCACTAAAGTAGAATAAAGGAGATGCAAAGCAAATTCTTGATGCTATCAAGAGCGAGAAGTGTGATTATAGTAGCTGTGGACATGATGAAGTCATATCAGATGTTAAGAGTCTTGCTAAACTCTTTGCAAGAATGGAAAGTTTCCCATGTTAGAAGAGAAGCAAATTAGGTGGCTCATAATTTGGCAACGAGGCTTTACAACCAAGTGATGATGTTTTTATGAAGGATGTACGTTCCAGCTTGTATGCTTCCTTTTTTATTTGCTGATATTGACATTTGAGTAATGAAGTTGTTTGTTTGATAAAAAAAATTACAAATGTAAGCTGTCCACGACTAGTTTTGAGGAGTCCCACATGGCTTAAGAACAAACTCATCTTGGACTTTATAAGAGTTACCATACTCCTCTTATTAGGCCTTTTAAGGGAAGAAATAGGTGTTTCTACATGGTATTAGGGCAGGCTAACCTATGACCAATGATGGGCTCTCGCGATCTACCTACGATGATGGTACCTAAAATACCGGCCCACAAGTGAGGGGGCGTATTGAGGAGTCCCACATGACTTAAGAACAAACTCATCCTGGACTTTATAAGAAGTTACCATACTCTTCTTATTAGGCCTTTTAAATGGAGAAATTGGTGTTTCTACAACTAGCAATGCTATTTTTCATATTAAATTGCGTCTTCTTTACTTATACATGTTAATATTATTATTTTAATTAGTTTTATATGTTAATCAATTTAAATGTCTAGCCACGCAAAATATATATACCACATCAAAAAGTGACTGGGATTAAAAATTAAAATATAAAATAATATTGCTCATCCACCAAGTCATCCTCAAAGGAAAGAGAGAATGGAAAAAAAAAAAAAAACATTAGATTAATCCAAAACAAACTAGCCCTTAATTATATATAAAATGTACGTTTTCATCAGCAAAGATATATAGGTACCATTTTTAACAACCTTCCGGTCCTTCCCCAATCTCATCCACAAAAGCTTTAAGATTGTTGAACGAAGTACCACCTTCCATGGCAGCCTCCCTAGCCAAATCCTTCCATTTCTTAGCATTCCTTCTCATTTCTTCCCCTCTCTCTCCACTTCCAAGAACCAATTCCAAGCACCTCTTGATCTCATCACCTTCAACAATCCCATCCTTATTTGTTGTCACCCTCAAGCCTATTTTCCACACGTCTTGAACCAGCTTTGCGTTTGTCCCCTGATCTGTCCATTGGGGAAACGCCACCAATGGCACCCCAGAAACCAAACTCTCCAAAGTCGAATTCCACCCGCAATGTGTCACAAAGCATGACACTGAAGGATGTGATAGAACCTCCACTTGAGAACACCATTGCACAAACTTTCCCTTTTGTTCCAATTCCTCCCTGCAACTCAACCTATTTTCTTCCTTCTCTTCTCCATTTTCATTAGCTCTTATGACCCACAAGAAGGGACAGCCGTAATCCAACAATCCACGTGCGATTTCCTCCATCTGTTGTTTTGCTAAAACCGACAAGCTTCCAAACGACACGTATATAACCGATGAACTGGGCTTAGAGTTCAGCCATTCTATGTAATCCATGGAACCTTGGAAAAGATCTCCGCCGAAAGCCGTGTCGGATGGATCTTTTCCGTCCAAAAAAGCAGATGGAACTAGCGGTCCAATCCCAGTAAAACTAAACCTCTCGATCGCTCGCAACGCCTCGGGTTCTAATGCATCAAAGGTATTGACTAGTACTCTGGGGTTTCTTTCTTTTCCGAGTTCTTCAAAATGCTCTTGAAATAGTGGAAGTGAAAAAGTGTGCGTATTTGAAGCAGCCATAAAAGAGGGAAGGTCACGACTAGTGAGCGACGGTAACCCCGGTAATTCTATCGAAAATGAAGAATCGGGGAT
The DNA here is from genome assembly GCF_018687715.1 of Carya illinoinensis. Classification (NCBI taxonomy): domain Eukaryota; kingdom Viridiplantae; phylum Streptophyta; class Magnoliopsida; order Fagales; family Juglandaceae; genus Carya; species Carya illinoinensis. Next base: position 18,583,848 of record NC_056753.1, on the reverse strand, counting down.
GTTCCTGATGACATCTCCATAGCCGTTGAAGTAGTAGTAATATATGTCCAAAACGGTGGCAGGTTGAATCCAAAGAAGCGCCGACGGGAGGTGAAGTTCACGGGCCACGTCGCACGCCCAAGGGAGGAGAATAGAATACACCAAGCACGTAAAGGTTCGGCCCTCGTTTGCGCTGGACACGACAAGATCAGTGAGAGTTTGGGAGCCCCGGCGCTTGAGCTGAGACATGTAGTCCACAATATCGTCGCCGGGCTTGAAACCACCATCGTCGTAGCCGTCAGAGAAGGTGGCGAAAGATAAGCCGTCAGGAGTAGGGCTTTTATTCATGCGACGGTGGGCGGCGACGGTGGTGGCGAAGGTAACATGGGCGCCCAAGCGAATGAGGCGCTTGCCGAACTGGAGGGCAGGATTGATATGGCCTTGCGCGGGGAAAATTACGAGGAGGAAGTGGCGATTCGCCATGATTGGTAATGGAGGAGCTAGCGTACGTGCTGAAGTAGTAGTTATTCCGAAAGTGTTGTCTTTGGAATTTAAGTAGAAGATTGGGTTCGGACCGATGGATGACGTTTGTAGTGACGTTTTGGTGAAGGACTTGTGATTTGCAATTTGATGTCTGTGGAAAAGAAGAGTGTAGGGTCATTCACGGTCTCCTACTAAAAACACAAAAGGACCAATTTTTTCCTCTGTTTTATGAATTACCCGCTGATCAGATTCGCAACATCAGGACATGCATGCACCAATAATTAATTGGTTATATGCATGTATGTTTACCTACTAATGTATAAAATTAATATTTATTTAAATTGGTGATATGGTTTGTATGCACAAATTAAACGTGTAAGCGTGCTTGAGATGATTTATCCAGTACTAGTTCCAAAAATCCAATCAACTTCTCGACAATATTTACTAGTCACCCACGGAAGTTACTTGATCAATTAACAAGCTTGTATTTAGGAAAGTGACAGTGGGTTTATGCCATGCTACTGCTACTTTATCTTGGATGTGAATAAACATTGCCCTGCGGAAAAGCAAATGAAATGATATCGCGGCATGACTTCTCGCCGCAATAGCCCATATCGACTGTAGTTATATATATTGTCTTAAACGTGGATGTTTATGATCACCCATGCAGCAAGTAAATCTGCAAACAATGATATTGGTTAAAGCTTAATTTGGTAATGCCCCAATCCATTGGCCGAGTACGTAGATGCATGCATAATGTGGAACGGCATGTGGGCACGTTTCTAATATTTTTTTAAAAGTAATGTAGATGAGCAAGAGTATTCAATGGTGGAATGCATAGTTACGTGGATGCCCTGCATTCCATTTAACTTCACGAGTGGTGCCTGTGCATCACAAAAATTGTCGGTGACTAGCCAAAAATGTGGACTAGAACGCCAAGAATATTCCTTTTGCAAGGTGTGTCTTGATATTGAATAAAGTATAAATGGTGAAAAAACGCTGAAAATATTTATAAAAAAAAAAAATAGCTTGAAAATTGACTAAATTATATATATAGTATGGCTGTTGGAGTATTGGCCTCCCACCTGATAAAGCATTAGCATTGGAGGAGTTAATAATCATTAACAGTATCAAAGCCAATCATTAAATAAAAGTGTGAGATTAATTTGAACTCTCGTTTGAAAAAGATCCGATAAAGACGTAGAAAATTTAAATAGACAGGTGGATTGATCATCATCACTTGATGCTCTGTGGTTTATAGTAGCTAGTAGGAGCTCCAATTGATCCTTTTGGTGGCCGGCAACAAATAGCCAAACCATAGGCAGAGAGATATAAGCAGTGACTTAGGCTGTGTTTTGCAAGTGGAGTGATCATCTCATGTAGTAATATTTTATTATTATTTAATATTTTATCATTATTTTTTTATCTATTTAATTTTCATTATTTTTTATTATTATTTAATATTATTTCATATTTTATCATTGATTTTTTAATATTTTTTTTATTATAATTTACTCACTATCTCCCTAAACCACACGGCACACAGATAATGACGAATCATAGATAGAGCTCGTGTCATATATATGTCTATTACTGATGTCCCTTTATACTACATTCTTGTCATGTCCCTTTATACATCATGATTCGTAATCCATAAAGTTACTGCTTATGATTCTTTATGTGAACTTTCTCTCAACCATCTGCTTCGTGTGACTTTATTTTTAATGTATATTTTGGTTGACATTCGCGTTATGCGAGTAGGTTAATTAATATCTAAGCAAAGAAAATATAAACATAATCTTCTTTTTTTTTTTTAAATAATTTATACAATATGTTATATAAATAAGAGATATTTTATAAAAATACTCTCATTACTGCAAAAAGATTGTATAAAATATATCGTACTTGTATCGTGATTACTGCAAATGAGAAAAAAATCAATCGGATGTGAGATGTGGCATTATTTTACTCAGTGCAGACAGATCAATAGAGTTTTTGAAAATGATTTAATTAACAAACGTTATAAATTCTTAGAGTTTATAACATTAAAAATTTGCACATAAACAAAAAATGCTAACGTCCTAAACTTAAAAGAAGGATAAAGTTTGTTTGTCCCCTGGGCTTGACCCCCTACTTGACCACTAGTCAAAATTTTTTTATTTTTATTTTGTGATTAAAAAAATAATTTTAAATGTATTGATGTATTTTTTTATTTTTTTAAATATTTAAAATTATTAAAAAATGTGAAAAGAAAAAATTTAAAAAAAAAATAAACTGGTGGTACAGTGACCACACTCTTAAAAGAATAAGATATTTTGTAATTCTTTTTATAAGAGGTAACTTCTTTATTAACAAAGCCCCACTTTTAGCAGAGAAATACCATTACAAAATCATCATCACATCAAAAACAGTCCCATAATAACAAAAAAACCACTACCCAATAAAAACTTACAAACTCAGATAAGGCAATCCCAAATAATCCAATCGCATCATGCCTCTCATCTCCCTTGGTAAATCATATATGCCATCCCAAGAATTTGAAGTGCCATCCGGACCCATACAAGCCAGAAAATCAGCCGGACTATTACCTTGGCGATAAACATGTTGCACTCGATAATTAATCTGATGAAGAACTTCCATTATTTCTTCCCAATAATCTTCCAAATACCACATATTGCACCGAGTTCCCTTAATCTAGTTAACAACAATCAATGAATCCAATTCCAAAATCACATGAGAAATACCCAGCCTTTTCGAATGTCGAATACCATACATTAAGCCCAATATCACTTCTGCAAAAATACTAGTACCAGATCCCACATGTACAGCGTAGGCAGAGATCAATTTACCTTCACGAGTCCTCAAGACTACACCTGGATTCCTGTGGCCACACCCCATCAGAATTTAATTTGATCCAATTAATTTCTGGCTTCTTCCAAGACACCAACTGCAGCAACGTGCTCTTTGGCAATTTAATAGCAATTAATCTTCAACTCAGTTAAAATGCTTGCATTGCATGAAGATAAACGCCTACCTGTAGATAATTTCTCCCCAACTCGAGATGCCCAATACACAAATTTCTCCAAACTAAAACAACATTTTCTACTATACCTCCATACGAGCTTTAAATCTCCTTAACTAGAGAGACCAGGTAATAATTCCGAGAAATAAATAAATCAACTGACCAGTTTGAGTAGATCTAGATGCTTTCCGGTACCAAATTTCTACCGTCTCTTTCCAGCTTCTCTCTTCGCTATATAACAACCCCACAAGCGAAAAACATCTTCTCCATATTGCTTTAATTAGCAATCCCCCCTTCAGCTAGCACATGTTCCAGCGTCTCATAGCTTTTATTTACACAACAATCACAATTTGAAGCTAGAGAAATTCCAACAGATCTTATCTTTTCATTTACACTCAGGCCATTCAACAGAGCTTTCCGCATTGTCATCGACATGTTCCTTGGTAAGCAAGAGTCCCACACCCAATCCGACCAAACTTTTTATTAAATCAACATCCCAACCAAAATTTAATTTACAACCTTTTATTACCAAATTGGGAGCCTCACTTATTGGCTGCAACTGCACTAAAATCCCCTCGTCAAGCCACCTATCATGCCAAAAAGACACATTTCCTTCTTTGACTTTCCATTTCGACAGCCGAAATACACCCGGCAAACAATGAATAATCGATCTCCAAAACCAAGATCCCTTATTACAATCAACCAAAGAAACATGTTTATTTTGAATATACTTTACACAAAAGAATTTAGATCACAAAGAATTATCTACAAGAATTTTCTACGCAAATTTCATATGCAAGGAATTTTGGATATCTTGAAAATTCCACAAACCCACCCTTCCTTCACCTACCGGCTAACATAAAAATTGCCATGCCAACTAGTGTCTTTTTGGTTTTCTTTCTGCTATCCCCCAGAAAAAATTACTAAAATATCGATTTAACATCTTCAAAACCAATAAAGGCATATGAACAACCGACATGAGATGAATTGATACGATAAGAAGAGCATGTTTCATAAACAAAAGTTGAGCCCCATTGGATAAGAACCCATTTTTCCATCCCTCCAATCTTTTTTTTTTTTTTTTTTTAAATTTAACCAATCAAATCATCTAAATGTATAGCCTTTAACCTGCTAGAAATAATTAGAACACCAAAGTACTTAAATGGCAAAATACCTTTCACAAAACCCATCATCCGCAACAAACTTTGACGTCGAGTTGGGGACATATAACTAGCAAAAGTAATAGACGATTTCTCTTTACTCACAGAATATCCGGACCACATTTCATACTTTTTTAAAATATCAGCAATGGCCTTGAGGGAGGACTTAGCACCACTGGAAAAAATGACAATGACATCCCCATATAGCAAATAAGAAATAAGTAGAGCGTTCCGAGGATATCCATGTTCATAATAGAAGAAAGATCAGGTAAACGAGAAACCTGTTTGTGCTCCAAAAACTGTTCAAAACAAAGCACCATCCCATCATGTACCTCTTCCAGAGACGATAACATCGTTCCATCATGAAGTCGCAACTCATGCACCACCACGAAAGACTTAGAAACATGGGCTCGAAAGAAATAAGCTACTGCCTCGCCCTAATCCAACTAGCTTGGTTTCGCCTGTTGTCTCAGCCTCATAATTTCACGTTCCATCGAAGTCTGAAGGTCCAATTTTGTACACAAGAAATCCTGTTCATCTTCCAAATAACCTTTCTACAATTTCTCTTCTAATACTGAAAGTTTATCTTTCAAACGTTTAATATTCACTTCCGTCCTACAGAAAACCTCTTTATTCCACCTTCTTAATGCCATTTCAGTATTTTTTTTAAATTTTCAGACCAGCCTCCACATACCAAAATCCTCGGCCTTAACCATCCAAGCCCTTGCCACACAATCATGGAAAGACTCATGTGTTGCCCACATTTGCTGGAATTTTACAAAGGAACACCATTACGCCGATCATCCTCTTCAAATGAAACAACCATTGGAGAATGATTCGACGTTAGTCTATCCAAGTACCTCATATGAGCAGAAGGAAACTTTGCCAAAGAAACCGAATTCATCAACACTCGATCAAGTCTCGACCAGCTCCTAGATCCTCCTTCATGTCCATTACACCAAGAAAATTGATTACCAGAAAAATTCATCTCTAATAACCCAGTCCCATCAATGAAATCATTAAACTCTTCCATTGCCAACATAGATATGGGTCTACCTCCAAATCTCCTCTAATAATATTGAAATCCCCCATGACAAACCACGGTACCCCACTAGGACTACTAGCACGCAAATCCACCCACAACTCCCTTCGGTCATACTGAGAACACTTGGCATACACAAATGAATAACAAATACTCATATCATTCTCTTGCACAAGAACTGTAATAAAATGGTTAGAAGCAGCCACAAAAGCCATAACTTGCCTACTTTGCATTAGACAAACAACCCTCAAACTGAAAATCATTCCAAACTTTCTAATTTTTCAATAGGTAAAAACGGCTCCACTAAAACCAAAGTACTATTTTTGTTCTTTCTACATAATTTTTTCAATCTTTTTTTGGAAGTACCCAGCCCCCTAATATTCCAATAAATTATTGGATGCATCATAAATTCAATCAAGGGGGCTTGCTTTTTGCCCTGGTAGTTCTAGTAGAAATACTTTCAGATTTCCTCTTCAAACCATCCACATCCAAGGCATAATCTTTTTTTTTTTTTTACTCAATTTTGGTACATATGCCTCTCTCCCAGAGTCAGATTTAGAATCCATTGCACACTTATCATCTTGTGGCATCTCATTTTCATCACTATCTTCTTCCTCCCCAACCTCATCACCACACACAAAAGGAACCATTACCAGCTCTTCAATAACCTTTCCCTTCCCTGTAATTGCCATTTTATTAAATTGGGTTCCTGACAACCCCTCCCCATTTTGCTCCATCTCAATACCAATATCAACCTCAATTTATAAGGTAAAATGTGAAGAGAAAGAGAAACATGTTGAAGATAGTGTTTGCATGGTGTTGACAAAAGTACTTGGTCACTGTGAGGGTGCATGCTTGAGCCTCCTATATATATGAATGTTACAAGGTACAAAGTAATACAAATTGTATTGACCGTTGGAATGAGAACTATACAAGGTAAGGCTAATAATATCAAGATGAAATTAACTAATTAAAGAGGTAGTCGTTGCATATTTGGTCAGTTCCAATATATGATATTAAGCAATCTTCAAACGAATCTCCCATTGATGTGTGTCCATGATATAGCATAGCCGTTGGTGTTTGAATTGTGTTCATATGCCCTCTTCAAACTAGCTAGCAAAGGAAAAATTTTGGTTGAAGATAAAAATTACAGGTGGTCGAGCGGTTTGGTGAAAAAAGACAATGGATTGTTCCTCATCTTTCTTTGTACTCAATCGCATCAGTTGTTTGTCTCTTTACATTGGCGGGGCCCTCACAGTGGGGGTTGCAAAGGTGGGATCCTAAAAGTAAATTGAGTCATAAATTCTGTCATTCATTGAAAGAACATTCTATGATTGAGTGCAGCCTCGTCCTCCTGTTGTGCCTTCTCGTTGTCCTTCCATTCTAAAATAATAACTAATTTGTTATAAAACTCATGAGAGTTAAGTATAGGATTTACATGGTAACTATGCCTCCAGACGACCATTTGGTAAAATAAATAAAGACATATTAATGTAAACCCTATCCAGGAATTATGATTTGATAACATATAAACCATCACGGCACATATTTTTATTTTACTGAGAATTTTAATAAATAATTAGACTAATAATATTCCAATAATGTTTTCTTAAAACTAATAATATGACTTATCATTTTTGTCTCATCTGAATCCCTTCCATTTTCCCCTCGAGGTGCTCACCCAATATATGAGCACTTCACTTTAGTGAGGCGAGTTCTTGTACCCATGATGCTCATCTGATATCAAGCACTATGTTGTGTTACTGCTCGCATATCGTACGAGCTTTTTCTAATAGTATTCTCACCGATGGCGAGCACCATTATCCATTTCATTATTCACTGAGATGGCAAGAACTATGACACCTTATATAACTTGTCGAGCTGCAAATTTTGTTACTTCTTTCATTGCTCACCAAGATGGCAAGCACTATTATTCTTTGCATTGCAACTGAACCTCGTATTGCTTGTGTTGAGGCGAGCACATAACTTATGGTAATGCTCACCTATTGTACGCTCCCTATCTCTCACCAAGATGGTGAGCACCATGATTCACTACTTCTCCAAATTGGCAAGCAATATCCTTCTTGCATTGTTTGCCAAGTGGTAAACAATTTCATTACATAATACTCACTTGGCAGCGAGCATTTTACACTAGTCACTAATGGAAGTGAATACATCATAATAAACTACGAGCATGAACCATATATCAAAAAGTAGATTGTCTTTGAGTGACTAAGAAAAGGTACAGTGTTTTCTTGTGCATAAAAGGATTACATAACAAAATTTTCTATCCCAAGTAGCCGTGAGAGTATTACTACATTTTCTAGGGATAAACCACACTCAAATCCCATTCTTCAAGGGATAGGTCTTCCATGGAAAAATGTGGGTAATAATTCTGTAGTGAAGGGGCAAAGATTACTATAGAAAAGGCGGCTAAGGGCAGGTATAACTCCATTATTAGAAGATTGGAAGGAAACTAAGGGTTTACCCACACGTCTTACCATTGGCCATTTAATATTCTGGGACAGGTGGCTAACTAAGAGTAAATTCTCATTCCTCTATCTAGTAACTGTATATGGTTATCTACGATGATGGTAGCTGTTGTTCTTATAAAATTTTCAGTGGTCGTCCAGCTATATAATTTCATTTAAAGAAAATAATGAAAGGAATAGGTGAGTTCAACTACTAGATAAGTGAAATCAATGTTGGTCATGTGAACAAATGAGCAGAGTATCCTAAACAGTTTATAATGAGCAATCATTAAGCAATAATGGACAAATAGGTATTTAATTTAATCCAAATGAAGTTTTACCAAAGATTGTAGCAATTATTAATGCATGATTGAAAATAATTGAGCCGTATCAGATGAAGAGTAAATCAAATAATCCAACATTTATCAACAGACTTATTCTTTTATCTTTATCTTGTCTTATCTCAAGTTTACACACTAAGGATTATTCACTGTTCATTGTATCCTATAACCTGCACACATGGTTTACTACCCAAGTGGTTTGTGTGCTTAATTTACCCCCCTTCACTCATAAGGTTGTCCTCACATAGGACTCACACTACAACATATTTGACATTTTATGTCAATTTAGAATTTGTAACAGCCACAAAACCGTCAACAAAGATATTATTTCATGACAGTTTTGTTTAACCATCACTAAAGTTAGAATATTATTGGAAAAACATTTGCGCATATACAAATTACATTCGAACTACTCATAACTACGTCATTGTTTTAGAGTTCAATACATCCAAACGTATCTCATTAAACATTCGAACATAGAACATAGGTTAGAACGTGTATATATATATACACATTTAAATAGTGTTGGAATATATTCGACTGTTAATGGATGTACGTGTGAATGTATGTTTTTATAATTATATGTTTATTGTTTTGTTGAATTATGTTTGAACGTAACAATCAACATGCTAAAGTATCTGCTCTATCGTGTGCACATATTTCTTCTTGCACAAAATATGCACTAATGTGGGAGTGTATGTGCTTAATATTTGAACGTGTGATCATGATTTGAGATTTTAAATTTAAACATCCAAACATGTTGTAAAACCAAAACAAGGAACATGCTATTGGAAGAAAAATAAATATTTAGAATATATAGAAGAACCAAATACATAAACATAAATATATAACTGATAATATTGTCCATAACAATAAAGAGCAAAACATTTTAAGGCATAAAAGTATATATACAAAAGCTCAAAATTAGGATGCACAAGTAAGTAGTTGTTGCTAGTAAAGTCATGAAACTCATCTGCCAACATATTAACCTTATCATTTAGGAACTTTGGCCAAGTGAGGATACTTATCCTTTAATGGTTTGAGGAGAGGCCCGATATGTGCATCAAAGCGTCCATCAATTTGTGTTGTAATCTTCATTCAGATGAGAACTACACAAGGTAAGGCTAATAACATCAAGATGCTATTAACTAATTAAAGCGCTAGCCATTGCTTAATTGGTGGGTTCCAATATATGATATTAAACAATTCAAACGAATCTCCCATTGATGTGTTTCCATGATATAGCATAGCTGTTGGTGTTTGAATTGTGTTCATATGCCCCCTTCAAACTAGCTAGCCAAGGAAGAAATTTGATTGAAGTGAGTAAAATTACAGGTTGTTGCGTAGTTTGGTGAAAAAAGACAAGAAGTTGGAGAGGCCAAAAGTGGCGAGTCTAAAGATGTCCAAGATCAACACTTGTTAAGGTAATTAATAATAGTCAATCTCAATGTTTTTGTTGTGAGCGTGATCCCTATTAACTTTCAAATAGTACACCGTATTTAAAGAGTAGTTGTATATAGTTTGTGATTACATGCACATTTTCCACCCTCTCACCAAAATTGAGGGTAAATACTCGTGCCAATGTCATGTTTCTTGATTTGCCTCCGCGTATAGGTCGTGTCAAAGTTGAAAGCCTTCCTTGTTGAGTAGTTCCAATAATAAGGTGTTGTGTCATGTTTTTGGACATTCCCTAAAGATGTGCTCTGGCTTGTGACACACATAGCAAATAGGTTCGGCATTCCAACAATCTTCAGTGTGGGCTTATTACATTTGGGGTAATTGAGCCTTCTATTTTCTAAATACGTGGATAGTATCTATCAATGAATTCTTGTTTGAATGATGACAATAAAATGTATCACTCTGCCACAATACATACCAACCGCTCCCTTCTAAAGATCCACCACCTCTTTGCGTCTCCCAAGAGTTTGAACGTGGCAAATTTAGTCTTTTGTGCGTCTATGTAGTTTAGGACAATGAATATTTTTATTCAATGTTAAAGATCCAATTTTCATTAAATATCAGTCCTTCATTCCCATTAAAAATTGGTGGTTGTAAGCGGCAAAATTGATCGATAGTGGGGCCTTCCACTTGGCGGTGGGTGTGGCACCCTGTCCCCCATGTAAAGGTCGTGGTGAGGTTCCATGGTACCAATGGTGCTGACCAAGCAGTCAACACCCATGATATAATCAGGTTAGGCATGTCTCGTCTAGATCAAAGTGCACATATGGGTTACAAGTATAGTTCGCATAAAAAAAGATAGAGGTTTAGTCGTAAACTAGACCTTGTAGTACCATAATTCTAAGACACATTTCAAAAATCATTACTGTCATTCTTCATAAAATCAATAGAGTTACATACAACCAAAATGGCATGTTCATTGCCTAATAGTCGACAGACCGGATATAATTGGTCGCCCCTTTTCTAGAAAGGTTAAGTACAACTCAAAATAATGCATGGCTCCTACGATAGAGACAATCCTCCGTCTTTAGGTTTTGGGCATGGTCAGATCTTCCTCCTCAGGCACCACTCATACTTCTAACTCTGCATCATAGTCTATGGTTTTGAGTGTGAAACCATAGGTAGGTTAGGAAACCATGACAAAAATTGCTGATGAGAGATAATACTCATGAAAGTGCCATGAACAATTCTTGTAAATATTGAAGGAACACATGCATGTATACCTTGTAAAGGAATCACCCTCAAGGGCATAAACACTTGGTTCCATAAAACATGGCACGAAATCACCCTTTGAGAAATTACCATCTTACTCATTGTACTTTAAAGCATTGAGTAATATTTAGGTGAGGAATCACCAATCCCTCAAGTAGGTCAAATCAATAGAAATCATAACGGTTTCACTAGTACAACTACTAACAAAAAGAGGTTTATCAATAGATATTTTTCAAACAGACATACGTCACTCCACTGCTCGACATCAGGGAAATCACTTATACCCAATCGACATAGTGCAAGCTAAGTTGCTTGTACCCCCAACACAGGTCGACTCTCACACGGAGATAATATATTGCACTAGGGAACGTCTACCTGGCCTACCAACTCAAAACACCAACACGTGATACTCGGGGGGATTCTACATCCCAACTATCAGGTGAGGCCAACATGATACCATCCCACCCTAATCATTCACAAGGAATCCCTCTACTTGTTTGAAGGTCGTACTGACATCTTGCAGGAATGATCCTAGAAACTCCATCTCATCCCATGATTATAGACTCACGGTAATCATTACTCACTTAGAGATATAAATATTCACACCAGGGTCAGGAATTAGTTAAAAGAAATCAGCAAACACATTCTTTTTTTTTTTTTTTTGGGAAACAAACTTCATATTAATAAAAGGAACATTACAAAGAATGTGTATCAACGCATATAGCTTGGAAAAAATGAGAAGGAACACCATCCCACCACATCTCTAAATGTTCCACATTCCAAACATATCTAGCTAGTCTATGAGTAATCTCATTACTAAGGCGATTTATGTGTTGAGCAGTACAATTATGAAACATCTGCATTAATCTTCTAGTCTCCTACACTAACACTCGTTTAGCCACAAAAGAATCACTACTTTGTTTGATCTCAGATATCATCTCCAAACAATCATTTTCAAGGATAAGATTTTGTATTCCCATATTTGTACAGATTTGTAATCCTCTAAACATGGATAGGATTTCGATGGTCAAAAGATCAAGGACTTCATCTTCCTTCTTACTAGCTGCCAACACTACATTCCCGCTTAAGTCTCTGAGAATCATCCCTGCTCCAACCTTCTTTTGGTCATAGAATAAAGCACCATCTGCATTCAGTTTGTATGCATCAACTGGAGGTGGAAGCCATCGAAGATTTTTCTATTGTCCATGATTCTGATGCTGTCAGCTAAACTGGTATCTTCTTTAGTGAAAACATAAATTCAAACACATGGACAAGATCCATGCACTCTTTCTTGTGTAACATCTTATTTCTTATTAACCAAAGACCCCAAGCAATTAGTACAAAACTAGCAAAATCATCAACTGTGCCATTAATATAAATTTGTGGCTCACTTAGCACAATCAGTAAAATTTTATGGGGTAAGTTTCTCTCCTTTTTGTTTCTTATTTTTCTTCCTCGCTCATAGTCTCCATTCAACTTCTACCTCGCCAAATCACTCTCAGATTTCCTCACTTGGCACTCTCTTTCTTTCCTCGCCTTTCACTTTCACTTTTGCTCACCGGTTTCTTACTTTTTCACTCATGCTCTCTTTCTTTCTTCACCCGTTCTCTCATTTTACTTCCACTTTGGCCTTCACTCTTTCACATGCACATTTTCTCTCTTCATTGCAAGTTACTACTGGTCACCCCCCCTATATGTCTAGGTGGAATCTTGGCGCAATATATGTTATTTCCTCAAAACTTCATGTGCTTCTTTATCCACAATTGCATTCCTTGTGTTGATAACTATCTTCAATTTTTGAGCAAGTTCCTCAATATTCTTGATCAAGTTGATTTGGTTTCCTGGTGAGTATGCTCAATGCCTCTAAGCAATATGCTTAGTCGTCTCAAGCAAGTATGCTCAGACTCTTCCTGCACCTTAATGCTCGGTCTCTTGTCATCGTCCTAGCAAGCATGCTTTGGCCTTTTTTAAGACATTATGCTCGAAAAGTCACGAGCTCACGTTGAGACACCTTCCAACGTGGCCTTTTATAAAAATAAAAATAAAACACACCAAATTTTGTAGGAATTAAGAATTATAGAGTAAATGAATATATTATTACATACCTATATATATTATAAGTTTTAAAAATAATATTTAAGAAGAAGAACTAGATCTTAATTTATTAATTAAACCGTCAAGTATTGCACTTTTAGCTAGTTAAATGCTTGATCCCTAGTTAAATGCTTGAGGATCTAGGGTACATGTAAGTTAGATTTAAGTTAAATTGTTCTAGGTGAGGATATAATTGGTTTAAGTCCATAATTAGAAGGCCACGCTAGCATTATAAAGCAAAGTTCTAGATTTAAATTGATTACACACTTAAGTAAATTTTAATGAGACGACATGTTTATATGTATATGCACCCATTGACATACTTGTGATTAAATTGCATAAGGTATTTATTTATATAAAGGCTTAAGGTAAGTAACTATAATCATTCCCTTCTTATTATTTTGTTGTGAAAAAAATGTAATTTTTCAAAATTATACTATACATATGTATTTTAAGGAATATAAATATGTGTGTGTGTGTGTGTGTGTGTAAGCATAGCTGCTTTTATGAGGCCTATTATTATTATTATGAATGCATGAATGTTTCGGGTTTTCTATATATGTTATAGATGTATGCATTTACGTAATATATCATTGTATTAAAGAAAATGAAAGGAAAGGAAGTGAATATTTATGAATGAATGAATGCAAACATGTTTAAAATGCTAACAAGGCCATGAGGATATGGTGCCATAGAGGGGTGGATTGCAACGCTGGTTTGACTCACTTGCAGACACCTAATAATAACTATCATTAGGAGGCTAGGTTCTTTTTTGCTAACAACAGGTTGAACCACGTCCATAAGGTTCTAACCCTAATACACAAGGGTTAATAGTGTGCACCAGTCATGAGGATGAGAGGAAATAATGAAAATTATTTTTCACTACCTTTGTGCCAACAATCTAGGACATAGTGTGAGGACTACACCGAAGCAAGTGAAGAGATAGAGCCCTTCTCGCAAGCAAAGTACTATGGAAGATGAGGTAGCAATCAGGCAAAGTGCAGCTAGTCCAAAGGATAGGATGAGCTACACTATGTAGAAAGTCTGGCAGAGACTGTTTAGCACCAGAAAACCAAGGAAGGTTCATTCGACAATAGGTGAAAAAAGAGCAACTGGGCTAACAACGTGTGGCCAAACAATGAGCAAGGTGAGTAACACGTTGTAGAAAGTCTGGCTGACACATGTAAGAGCCGGGTGATGAAGGACTTTTCACCCTATGCTAGGCAAGAAATCACTATACTAATCATACGAATGAGAGAATGAAGAGCTAAAGAAGTTAGTAGTTATGGAAAAGGATGGCTCGTAGTACAAAGGCGAGGAACGGTCAAGGACAAGAATGATATGGATGAAAGGACTCTTGGGGATAATGTGGAAATATCAAGGCCCATACTCCACCTGAAAGGTCACATCTGGAGTGAGTCTGTAGAAAAGATATTACAACTTTACAGACCATATCTTCTGAACTCAAAGGTATGATTCAATGCCATGTGAGAGACCCTTATTTGGAGAAAGACTATGGATTAGACTAAAGGCAAGCTGTAGGAACGTGCATACCTTGTCCCATTAGTCTGTCTCTGTCATCCTGCATACGGATGTCTGAGATAAAATGGCTCCTATTCAAACATAGCTGGAGTCAACATAACGTTAGGACACCTAACGATCCCTCCTATAAAAGACACTAGACAAGGAAAGAAATCTCACTTTTGAGATCATAAAGTGATTGATCTTCTTTGGAGTCGGAGACTTCAAAGAAAGCCAATAACTGCGAAGGAAGCGATAGGAGGAGCAACACCGGTGCCACCATAATATTTTAAATATTGTTAACTTAGGTTAGTTTCCAAGACCACTGGGAATATGGGGTGAATGTTGGTGGGTATGATTGAAAGAATAGAATTTGCATATTATGTATCTCTTTTCCCCTTTTCTACATGAAAAGAAATATAAATCTTCTTCACTATATTTATGGATTATTTTACATTGCATTTTTGAGATGATGAGTTTGAATGATGTGGATTGATGATAAGTGTGAGTTCTAGGTGCATGTGTCTTACCGTGTGTTGATCATCATGGATAGATAAAGTGATTCCCCCCCTCCATTCCTACGACACATTGCCACGAGTTTCATATTGGTAGAGAGAGTCCCCGTGATGATTAGAGTGGAATGTTTTGGCATTGGCCTCACTTGATAGACGAGTAAAGAGATTCTTCAGGCGTATCATTGTTATCTTCGAGTCAGTTGATTGGGTAGAGTGATTCCATGGTTGATCATATGTGTTGTCTTTGGGTGCATGGAAAAAGTTGAGTGATTCCTCGTGTTAGATGATTTGAAACTAGTGAATCAACATGCGCGTTGATTGGATAGAGAAAGAGTCCCCGCTAGCGCTAGGGGTGTAACCGATCCGATTTAGTCCAGTTTTGGACATATTTTCAAACCAAATCAGTATACATCAATTTTTGATAATTGAAGAACCGATACCAAACCGATTATCACTAAACTGTAACTTTCGATTTTCTCGATTTTGGTTCGGTTCGATCTAGTTTTACCAATTTTTTCGATGTAATTTTAATGACGAGAACCTCACAAAGTTTTCTAAAACAGAGAAAGATACTAGTATAATATTGAATTTAACTATAGTCTATATAAGTTAGACTATACTCCTTTTATATGAGTACATATGATCAAATGAGTAGAAATGTATATATCAGAAACAATATATATTGTAATTCAATATGCCATAAAATGTATTTATTCTTGATGTGTGTGTGTGTGTGTCAAAAGTATGTTTATATTAATAACTTAATATTAATGTTCATGTTTAAGATTAATTTTATGTTATATTAATTTTGAAATTTTATGCTCTAAAATTAAAATTTATATACCACATCAAATGTTATAACTTATGCTAAGATTTATAAAATTATTATATCAAATATTATATTAGCTTTATTATTAGATTATTAGACATGAATAATAAGATTTTAAAATTCGATGTTATATTAATTAGCAATTTAGCATATAATATTTAATATAAAAAATTATATATAATATCAAAAACCATATAAAAATATTTTATATATAATATAAAAAATATAAAACCGAAATCGGGCCAGTTTTGCAAAATTGGAATAGGTACCGGACCAAACTGGTTTTACATTGGACTGAACACACTGGTTCTATCCGATTCACCGATTTTCCAATTTTTTTCAGCCCTAGTCTCTGCATTAAACGATGGAATGATTCCTTACTTGGTAATTATATGATGAGATATGACAAGTTTTTACTGGTTTTAATGAAAGAGTGGTTTCTCACCCCTGTGGTATCTACATATACTTGAGATTTGCTCAGAAGGTGATGCCTCGTCATACTTATATACTTGTGTTTTATTCAGAGGATAATTCCTGTCCATAATTATGAAGACATATGTTAGGGTGATTATTCACCATGCATGAATGTGTTCACAAATAATTCACATGAAATAGTGCATACATATTCACATGCATTGTCTCTCAAGTAGTATTGCCATAGTTGTTTAACTTACCTATTGTTTCATCAAAACTGTAGATTTTGGTGTAGACAGTCCGAGAGGAGATTCCCAAAGAGAAAGGACAGAACGCCCCCAAGTGTTAGAGACAAAGGCATGTCTCTACTATTAGTCATTTGTACTAGTGGGAATGTACAAATTACTCTAGCGATAAATTGTATTCAGTATGTCATACTTGGATGAGAGTGATGGGCAATTGATGTTGTATAATACTATTTGGGAAGTGACAATAATTTGTGGATATTATTATTATTAATAAATGGACCTTTTATCGGTTTAGACCTCTGCTACAATTAGCATTAGTCTTTGACTACGCCTTTACTTATTTCTCTGCAATATACACATATGTTTCATTTACACGTGCATTCCTTGTGAGAAGAAATTGCACGTCTATTCTCAACCTAAATCTGGAGTGTTACCGACCGGTCAGCATCCCTAGCATCACAAATCCTTGCCAAGCTCTTTACCAAGGAACGGGGTGCCACACGTAGTGTCAAAACTTGTTGTAGCAAGTGTTATTAATGTTTCAACATCCATGTGTGGATACTCTTCCTAAGTTGCCTCCTTACATATCTTCAACCTCTAGAGCATATTATGCTAACTTTAGCAAGGTCAATGGTGATTTCCATGCTCCTTGTCTCTACCATGACCACGATTGGGGCTGGATTTGCCATAACCCTTGCCTCTAACATGACCATGGTTATTGGGGCTAGCTTTGCCCCACTCATTGAGGGTAAGTTTTGACTCGTCTACTTGTTCTAATACATAGAATTATCATTCTTTTGAATCCTTTACTCATCCATCACATGATATCATTCAATGTCATCTCTTTTATTTTTTAGTACAGAATTTAAATGCTCATTAAATATTTTAAATTATGTGTCTGTCTCTCTTGGACTCTACGTAGCAAGAACTCTAAATAATCCAAGTCATTAACAAAGTTTCTTCACATATAAATGTTCAAAGAAATTTTCATACATCTTCAATTTACTGGATGGCTAACAAACAACTCACAAAACAAAATAAAATAAAATTTATTTGATTCTTAAATCTACTGGAAAGATAGATTCAAACTTTCAGAGAAATCTCCCGCGTCTGCACTCTGGAGGAAGACCCTGAGGGAAGCGTTTTAAATCAGTGCAATAGTTGTAGATCATGAAGTATCTCTGAACCCATCTCAGACGTCTTCGGCCATGGGCATCAAGCTCGTTGGCTAGCAACCCTGCATCAGATAGAGAAGTGGTGGGCTTGAAGGATGTAACCTTGAAGTTCCGGTAGTATGCTGTGAAAGGTGACTTGGACCAATCAGCTTTCACCAATCCACCTCTTGTGGCCCAGTCGTCAGCGTTCCAAAGACTAGAGTAAATCTTCATGGGTTGGCTCTTTGGGAATGGAACGCCAATCGACTCTGCATTCTTGAATACTCTTATAGGAATGTTATCAATCAAGAAGCTGGGATACAAAAATAAATAAATAAATAAAAATAACAAATAACAAAAAAAAAAATTGTGTTGGGAATTGTTTTAACTGCACTCGAAGTTATAACAAACAAAGAAAATTCAAGGATAACCAATGATCATAGAACTGTATCTAAGTTCACTTGGTTTGTTCTTGTTTCTCTTACATTATATGTTGGGCTTTCCAGATGATAGAATAAGTGTGAAAATTTCTTGTGGGGTCGAACCAGAGATAGAATTGCTGCTCCCTGTTTCCCTTGCCCTGAGTGAAGACGTTGGTGTGTACAATATAAGGGTCACCACTAACATTTCCCAAGAATTCGAAGTCGATTTCATCGTGAGTTGGCCCCTGTGAGGACAACTGCAATAGAAAAGAAGAGTAAAAGCATGTGAAATAAGAAAGGGCTGTGTTTGAATTTTTTAGCGTGTTTCTGGAAAGAATGACACGAAAATGACTTTAAAGCAAGTAATGCAAATAAAGGTGTCTGAATTTTTTAAGGTGTTTGAATTTTTTCTGATCTTCATTGTCTGCCTACATGGGGTGTAAAGGGGTGTAGGTGGAACCACGCCAATAAAACCATTGAGAGTGGAGAGAGCGAGCGAAGACGGACGTTGATTATGCACCCTCAACTTTCGCTTTTTACGAGGCACATGCATGAAAGATGTCTCAAGCAGGCAAGGCTTAATCATATATCATATTGCCTATTAGAAGCAAGAGGTTGTCGTTTGAATATATATTTATGTGTTTGCGTGTGCTTGCTGTGTGTTTGTGTGTGTGTATATATATATATATGTGGAAAGTGAGGAGAAAAAATGGACGAGTTTGAAGACATACATAGTATGCAGTGACAGTGCCAGCAGAGTTGCCGGCAACAAGTTTGAGCTGCATATCGATCCTTCCAAATAGGTATGCATTCTTAGACTGGAAGCCAGAGCCAGAGACTCTGTCTAGAGACAGAGACAGAAGCTGTCCTCCTTTGAATATTCTGGCACGGTTGCCTCCCCATGTTATATCAAAGTCTTGGTAGAAGTTACCAGCACAGGTTGCAACTAATAAACAACTGATAACTACACCAACCAATGCAAAACCAGAAAACCCCATTTTGAGAGAGAGAGAGAGAGAGAGAGAGAGAGAGAGAGAGAGAGAGAGAGCTTGTGATAGTTATAAGGGAAAGGTTTTAGGGACAACTATATATATATAGGAAGGATGAAATGGTTGTAGAGATGAGAAGAAAGGGAGATCAGC
Source organism: Carya illinoinensis (assembly GCF_018687715.1). NCBI lineage: Eukaryota > Viridiplantae > Streptophyta > Magnoliopsida > Fagales > Juglandaceae > Carya > Carya illinoinensis. The sequence goes on along the minus strand of NC_056753.1, from coordinate 18,564,341 downwards.
TAGGTTAAGGAAGGGTTAGGGACGGCGGGACGCGTGAGCATGCAATAACTGGAGGAGCCAAAGCTGGTGCCAGCTGAGCACACCATGAAAGCTGGAAGCTTTTGTTTGGGCATTGGTGTTTGGTTGATTATTTATTTATTTGTTTAGTTTTAAGAGAATGCTATGTGTTACAATCATGGTGCTCTGTACTCTGTAGGGCCCTCTTTGCTGTGATTTAAAATAGGTGGTGGATGACAACGAGTATGTTATGAGAGAACAAAGTTTACAAGTTTTGTTTGGGACCACGAATCATGAATTTGAATTTCCCCATCGAGAAGAATGCAATATTGTACTTGAATTTATTGCTAACTTGTGCCTTAATTTGTTATTTTAGAAAAGTGAGTACGTACTATAATCTACTATACAGATGTCTGCAAGCAAAAGGCCAAAAATCTTGTCACTTTCATTTTTGGTTCTTTGTTATGATCTTTATCATCTTCAATCATGCACATCGGTTAATCATGTAATATGTTTTGAGTTATTTTTTATTTAAATGATTGGTTCATAAAACCATTTGAGATATACCACCACAAAGTATTCAGCATTTAGAAACAGAACATCCAAGAACATTGAAACCAAAGGTTATAATTGGTTTCAATTCATGTACATGTAATAAGTATAAAATCACCACTTATTTTAAAAGTTTAAACTTATAGGAAAATAGATTCTGTTATTTATTTTATATTTTAACACTCTTTCTCACGTGTTAGCCAGACTCTCCTTCAATGAGTGGCCTAACACGTGAAATATTTAATTAAATAGGATAAAGTGTAAAATCAGAGTTCGAACTCACGACTTCTACTCTGATACCATATAAAATCACCACTTATTCTAAAAGTTTATACTGATAAGAATATGTAGATTTTATTATTTATTTTATATCTTAATAGTATGCATTGTTATATGTGAGATGAGACATTGCATCGTAAGATTGTAATAAGGGGATTTGTAATTAAGGGGAGTTTGTAATTAGGGTGAGAGTATCTTAATTTGTTTGAGAATAAGTAGCAAGTCAGCAATTTTTTTTTTCAAATTGAAGAAAAAAACAATCAAACATTAAGTAATTAAGGAATCTGCCTAAGTTCATGAACAAGCATGTTTGTTTATTTTCAATATAAATACAAAAAAGGCAAGAAACAGGTAGTTTTGATTAATTGAATATCTTAAATTGTTGTTGGGAGAATAAATATTTGGTCTGGACTGTGATTGCCAAACCGCTGGATGCCACTGACACTTGGTAACAGTAATATTTGATTAGCTATAGAGATCTAATATTAAATGGCTTTGATTCTTCACATGTTACAGAAGCCATCCAAAACGATAGTTTCCGTGATATTCTCTCTCTCATACTGTGCATGGAAGAAATGTACAAAAATAATATTATATATAGTCATAAAGTATGCAAATGTCGTACAGTTATTTTAAAAAAAATAGGATTTATTATTAAAAAATTAATTTTTTTCATGTAGATCTCATATTTATTTATTTTTTCAAAATGATTGTACGGTACTTACGTACTCACGATTACAACTATCATTTCTCTTAATAATAATAATAATAATAATAATAATAATAATGTTAAAGATTAAAAGGGTAAGAGGGGGCAGTCGGATGAGACTTTTTTAATTAGAAGTTCTTTAGATAGTGAGATGAGATGATATAGTTTAAGATAAAATTTGAAAGTTGAATAAAATATTGTTAAAATATTATTTTTTAAGAGTTTTGCTACGTACAAGCGAATTCACATACCGATCTGCATACCAGTACTGCTGCATTCATATTCAAAATTCAAATTGAAATAATTTTCATTAAAATTTGACTTTCTGACCAATCACGTTGGATAGGCGCACGTATTGGTGCGCAGATTTACTTATAACTATATTTTTTTTTGTAATAATGAGATGAAATGAGTTGAGAATATTTTTCAATGAAAACAACCTTTCGTAATTATAGTTAGAGGCGAAGCAAGTTTTGGAAGCTATATATAGTTTAACTTTTTTCAATATCACCATTAGCAAATAGCATTTTGTTTTAACGAAAGAACGAAAAAAATATTAATACTAAAGAAAAACTAAAATTTTCAAGATTAATAAGTAAAAATAGGTCATTTTAAAAACCAAATACCGTACACATTCTGAAGATAATAATAAACACTGGAAAATGTATGCACAAAATTTAGATAAAGCCATTTTCATCTACTAATTAACGAACTTTATGGTTTAAATGTGTTGAGAAACTTTAAAAAAAAAAAAAAATGCATCCTTTTCTCAAGAATTCCTTCAAATCAAAAGTGTTTTTTTTTTTTCTCTTTTGAAAATGGATAGAATTTGTATTCATAATATGCAAATCCTATCAGTCATTATAGAATTTTTTACTCAAAACTGAATTCAAAATCTATACAGTACCTTCCTCTATCCATACTTCATCTTCCAGACATGAAAAAGCTAACTATGCCAATTTATATGCCACGGTATTGGCCTCCCTACATGTAAAATAAACACTCCAACTTGGTCTTGCCATGAGCATGCTTCCGGTATCAAAAATCACATTTTCATAATCTATAGCTATATCTACTAGGCCTGCAACCTGATCTACCGAATGCATATTTTGGTCTGACCAGACCGATCCACAAAGCAAATTAGATGAAACTGATATGACCCGACCAAACATGTTGCGGGTCAGATCAATAAAAATTCTAGAACCGAACGCTCCTTTTCCCTTTTTTATTTTCTCCGCCCCACAACCCAATTTCGTCGTTTTCGCTACCAAAAGCTCAAAATTGAGTAGATGTTATTTTCAAATCCAGAGAAAATCGAGAGGGGAGTATTGGCGAGGAGACGGAATACGATCTTGGAGCAGCGATCATGGAGAGAGAGAGAGAGAGAGAGAGAGAGAGAGAGAGAGAGTTGTGTTTTCTCTTGCGGGAAGAAAGGCTAAAACGGTGGGGTTTTTTTTCTGAAATTCTAAAATCGCTGCTCCAAGATCGTGATTTTACTGAAAAGTATGACTAATACAAGTGGTATTAGTAATATGTACGTAGTTTAGATGTGGAACCTCAAGCTGCAGCCAGTGAATCATCATGAAGCCGAGTGGAATGTCCAAAAATGTTTAATGTCGAAACGGGCAAGTTTGTGAAATACCCAAATGGTGCTTGGTTCTCGCGAGCTAAGATGCTAGTCATATACGCCTCCCTCTCTCCAGTAACCTCATCGTCGACATCAGGCTCCGTGATGGCCAGCCTAAAGATCGAATTCCTCAGGCAGCGGCTCGATATTCTCATTGTTAAGATCACCGAAATAAGCCTCAACACCGCTATCCATTGCTACAAACAAATTAAGCCCCCAAAAAACATAGAAATGGAAAAGCTTATAATTATCATAGATTTAATAGAATAAAGAAAAAGAGGAGAGATGGATATGCAAAAGGGTCAGTGTGAGGAATACCGAGAACTGGGTAAGAGAAGGAGCTGTTTGGTGGAAATGCAAGGAACGAGGAGCGAGTACGTTGGGAGAGACGTCAGGGAGGCGGCGATGCAAGAAATTGGTTCTAATCGGTTTCAACGTGTAATAAACCGGTAAAGGGTTTGACTCGCTGAACCCGACTTTAGTCAGGTGGGCCCATATCGGATCTGTCGAATTAATCCGGCCCTTTTTTGCACAGGCCTAATATCTACCATACTATTTGTATCCTTCACCACTGTCTGAGTCACCTTCTAGTATCACCCTTGTCAGCCCTAGCTTTATGCAAAAATCCATAGCTTTTTTCAAAGCTAGTGCCTCTACAATTATAGGTTTCATTGCGTGACTTAAATTTGAACACAAAGCAGCTGCCAAAATCTCTCCTGCATTATCTCTGATTATCACCCTTCTTCGACTGTAGTATCCCAGTTGGCCTTGCGTAATATCCAGTTGGTTTTTTCCAGTTGCTTAAGGGTCTCTCTATTCTTCTTGATTGCATACTCTCTCTTGTTGGTAATTCTGAGGTGCAATAAACTCCTATAGACATTGCTTTGCATTCAGTAGCACCATTCTTGGATGCTCAAATCTATTTTAAAAAATTAGGGAGTTTCTTTTGAACCATATTAATCTTCTCATTGTATAAGCTGTAACTCAATCTCCTTAGCATTGTGCTTGTCATTTAGTTTCATCCATAGTTCCATGAAAACGGATTCATTACTTGACCATTTTTGCACTAGGCTACTAGTTTCAACCCAAACATCTAAGGCTGCTGAATAGCTCCACTGGACCACAAGGCATGCACAAATGACTCAACCTCTCTTTAACAAATTGGGCATAAGCTATTATCAATGATGTTCTTCTTGAAATGATTCAGTTTTGTTGGGAGAATTTCTTGTCCAGCCTTCCATAAGAAATGCTTGACCTTCCCTTCCACCAAGTCCCAAATCCCCTTCCAACCATCTCCTGTATTAGCTAGTGTCAATGTTTCCCCTTTCATCCATCTGTTTCTATGGTGCTCTAAATGGTAAGCACTTTTAACAGAAAACATCTCATTATTAGTATAGATCCACATAATTTTATCTTCAATGCCCAACCTACTCAAAGGGATGTTCATTACGAGTTCATTTTCAGCCTTATTAAAAGTCTCATTTATCAGTTTTTCCTTCCATCTACCAGTCCCTTGTATAGGCACCACTACCTAAGTTTTTTATAGGAGATTGTACCTTGTATGATGTTGGTATAGGCAACCATTTATCCTTCCAAAGACTAATTTGGTCACCCTTACCCATCTTCATATCAAACCTGCTTTAACCAATTCTATAGAAGAGAGCAGACTCCTCCATATTAGTGAATATCCATTCCCTATTTTTGCATTAATTAACAACTCACCTTGCTTGAAATATTTATCCTTCATAACTTTTGCAACAAAGGATTTGAGGCTATTTTAATATTCTCCAACATTGCTTTGCAAGCATAGCCTTGTTGAAGTATTCAACATCCCTGAATCCTAATCCTCATATTTTCTTATTCTCCCATTTTATCTAAACTCCTCTAATGTACTATATTCAAATTTTGCTTGTGGCGCCACCAGAAACTCAACATGAGTGTAGTGATTTTCTTGCATAGCTTATTGGGTAGCTTAAAAAGACTCATTGGGAATGTAGGTATAGATTGTATCACAACTTTGATAAATACTTCCTTCCCTGCCAGAGATAGAACTTGTTCTTCTAGCTATTTATTCTTCCCCATATTTTTTCCTTTAAGCATCTAAAGTTATTATACTTGGATCTACCCATCATAGGTGGTAGCCCCAAATATTTTTCATAACATCCATAGTCCTTTAATCTAGCTGCCTGAATGATTTGCCTTCTAACACCCAATGTAGCATTTGAGCTAAAATATATAGTAATCTTATGCTAGTTTAAGAACTGGCCTGAAGCTTTCTCCTATATATTTAGTAGCACTTGTATCTTAGCCCATTCTACTAGGTTAGCCATTCCAAAAATAATACAATCATCAGGAAACAACAAATGATTAACTCTAGTGCCAACCCTTGAGATTGCAACACCTCTTGTTTCTCTACTATTTTCAGATGAGTTTATTAAGGAACTCAAGCCTTCTACACATTATATAAAAAGGTAAAGGGAGATAGGATCCCCTTGCCTTAAACCTCTAGAAGATTTAATAGTTTCCCTTGGCTGACCATTTACAATTACAGAATATGTAACTAATGTAACACATTCCATGATTAAAGAGATCTACCTTTCTCCAAACCCCAATTTACTCACTACAACTTTCAAATATCTCCATTCAATTCTACCATATGCTTTTGACATATCTAGATTAACTGCCATATTTGCAAAACCTCATTTTTGTCTTGTCTTCATGGTGTGCAATGTTTCATATGCTATCATTATGTTGTCTATTATGAGTCTCCCAAGAATGAAGGCACTCTGATTGCTAGAAATGATGGAACCCAGCACCTTCTTTAACCACTTTGCTAATACTTTGAATACAAGTTTATATAAAACATTACATAAACTAATAGGTCTAAACTCACTAACAACAAAAGGGTTTTTCACCTTATGAATTAATGCAATATATGTAAAATTAATACAAAAATCAAAAGACCCCCCATTTAAAAAGCTCAAAATAGCTTTACATACCTCCTCCCCAACAGTGCTCCAATAAGTTTGATAAAAAAGCTATCGAGACCTAGTGATTTGATGGGTCCAATCTGCTTGAATGCATCTTCTTTGCAATAACTCTTGATTCAATAGTACTAAGACATTCTTCTGTTGCCTCCATAGAGGGATTTGAGGAAGAACAAATATTCTGGAAATATTGATGAAAGGCCCCTTCTATTTCATCCAATTCATTCAACTGTCTGCCCTAAGAATCTCTAATCTATTTGATCCAATTTTTTCTTCTTCTTTGACTAGCACATGCATGAAAATACTTTATAGTTTTATCACCCAATTGATACCAGATTGTTTTAGCTCTCTGTCTCCACTTTATACTTTCTTGTTCCAAGAGCTTACCGATCTCTTCTTGAAATTTCTTGATAGATCCTGCATTATGGGGACCTTCATTTGATTGCTTCTGTTTTAATAGTTTAGTTTTCTACACAATACTTTTTTCTTCATCAAAATTTTTAAGGAACTCCATCTAAGTAGAGCCCCTTTACATGAGTTTAGTTTTTTTTTAATCTGTTGAAAAGGATCATGTTCTTATGCACTTCTCAACCATGCCTCTTGAATATTAGCATCTCTTTCATCCTCTATTGCCCATTTTGCTTCAAACCCGAATAATCTTCCCCTCTTCCTCCTTACAAAATTTAATCATACCTAATAGCTGGAAAAACTTTCACCACCCTAATGCTGAATAATTTTGTCCATAGAGCATTAACTACCACTTTATCTAATCTCTCTTTTGTAAAAGAATCATCTTCATATTTATTACTCCATGTGAATTTATCACATTTCCAACCCAAATCGAATAGATTGTTTATCTCAAAAGCATGTCTAAAAGCATCCATATGCTTTTCTAGTCTCTACCTTCCCCTTGATTTTTCAGACTGGACTAATATCTCTTTAAAATCACCTATCACACACCAAGGTTGATCTGTGGGTGGCTGTATCATCGACAATAAACTCCATGTCTCCTTTCTTTCATTCAATTCAGGATGACCATAATAACCCATGAGGAACCAATGTGTATGTTTTTCTAGATATGCTACTCTAGAGTGAATATGGTGTTGAGAGAAATTAACAATTTTGAGATCCACATCTACTGTCCACAGTAATGCCAAGCAGTTTTGTCTCTATAATAAAACTACTTGGAGCTTCCTTCCTTTACCAAAAGGCAACGTTCATGAACTGTCCAGGGGTTCCGAAACCCCTAGAAGTTCCTACTTAATATTTGGCAGGGCTGACTTGCAGCCTCCGCCATTAACGAAGGTCTTTTAATGTCCTCTTCAACAATAACAAATTTCCCTTTTTTAGTGAATTGGGCTCCAAATAGTCATCATCTGCATCTAATAGCCTATGTTTAAAACTAGGACTCAACATAAAAGTCGAGTTGTTACCTTTGCTATGAGCTCACCTCTTCCATTTGCCCTGGTTAGCCTTTCCCTTATCCGATCTACCATTATTCATACTCTCTTTTGTAAGTTTTTGTAGTTCTTGATAGCTAACACTGTACTAAGCTTCATCATTTTTTGTTTGACTCATATTGGGCCTATAGCCCACAGTTTCAATGACTAAGTACATAACCCCTTTGTCACAATGTTTGACTGTCCCATATTCACTTCACCACCTTCTTCCACATCATCACAATTTTCAAATTCCATTTCCTTGTCTACCTCTAATTTCAAATTTGTAATTTTATTCTGAATTATTTTGATCCTTTATTTCCCTAGTTTCCTTCTGATTCCTAAGACTTTTTAATACAAAATTTGAATTTCATTGATCCACAGCTTTCGTTTCACTTCTGCTAGACATCCTCCCTATTCGTTGCGTCATCGGCCAGCAACAAAGCATTCTTTGAATTATCCAATCCCCCTCGATCAAACTTCCCATAATGTCACCTATTTTTTCTTGTTCTGCTTCATGATGGCCATCAAATTTTCTTCTTCATCAATTCGAATTTGCTCAAAGCCATGCCCTAAATTGAGTTTTCTCACCCTTATTCTGTGAGCTTCGCACACTGTCTTTGTTGCACCCAGATGTCCCATGCATTAGTTTTCCACAAGTGAAGCACAGCACCGTATTAGAATCCACATTCTCTTCACCAGTAGATTATTAACAGTTCGCTCCATTGATAGTGGCTTCCTCATATCAATTTCAATTTTGACTCTAAGGAAATTGCCCCTGCCAATTCCATCGTCTTGCACATCTATCTCCTTGACAGAGCCAATTGAAGTAGTGATTTGATTCCCACGGTCAAAAGGTTTCAGTAAAAAAAGTTCTACTACATACAGTCACTTTTGTGTATTTTTTGCGTACTCTATTGATGTGATTGATCAAAATAATTATTTTATATTAAAAAAAGTGACGCAATCAATCACATTAGTAGAGTGCACAAATGAGTACGCTAAAACAACTGCACATAGAGTTTTTGTAAAAGATAAGTTTGGACTTATTTCATGAAAAGAGAAAGGCTTTTCTACTTTCTAAATTTTCCCCGTGGTAGATCAAATCACCACCTTCCCTATCGTTCGGTCTGAGAACACTTTCCCCACAATACCCATTTAATTCACCTCTTTTCGTCACCTCACCCATATAAGTTGTCTCAATATTTATTTCTGCATTTCTTCTTTCGAAAGTCTTAATTGTTCCCACCATTCTTCCAATTCCTCCGTAATTACTTCACCACTTAGTTCTAAGGACTAGTGAGTTCTTCCTTCTCTTACTCACACAAGTAAGACAAGATTAATTAACACACCACTGGCCTAACTTTCCTTTCAGTAGAGAGAAGAGAAAAGTCATGGGAGAATCAAAAATTTTATCCATTAATTAAGAAATCGTATCTAAAAAATAATAAAAGGATAACATGAGTGGAATTTAAATTTCAATAGTTGGGAAAAAATAAAGATAAGTACGTACCCTAGAAAGAAGAAGTTTAGAAAGAAAAATAGCCATATATATATATATATATAACATGTCAATTGTCAAAGTTCATGTCACGAGCAAAACTGCCCATAAAAACCAAAATCTTTAGTATAATGCAATGGGGCCTAGGCCAGATGGAGTGCAAAACCTGCCTTGGCTAATCGTTTTTTCCTCAAGTTTTTGGGGTATTAGGGTCTCCCTATACCTCATATTTTGATCTCTAGGTAATAATATATTGGAGCTGTGGTTAATTTAAACTCGGCACACTAGTGATTATTTTAAATCCTTGTTTAGGTTAACGTTATATGGGGCCTGACGCCAACTTTTTGTAAGCCACATGATGGAGATATAGCTGTTGACAAAAGGGGTTTTCACTATTTATTGCTCTATTTATGTTTATTTATTTTTTATATAGAAAGAGTTGAAATTATTCGATCTGTGCTTGTTCTTGAATAAGCAAACATATGATGTATATATACGCTATAATTTCTAAAGCACAAAGCTCTTCCCCTGTCAAGCCATGATGTTTGTTTTTTTTTTTTTTTAATTATTTAAATTAAATTAAAATAACTTGTAAAAATAAAATTTGAAAAGTCATATCGCATAATTCATCTTCTTGACAAAGTTATGTACGTACCATTAATTATTATCGATTCATATTCCGTTTCTTTCACTTCTAATTAATAATCGCTTTGTTCATTAATTACTATTTCCACCTTTTGTTACTACTTCATTACCTCTCCTACAGTACATCTCGTCTTTTGCATTTCTCCACAGTTACCAAAATCTAACTTCATTAAGCACGATTAGAACTAAATAACTTTAATAGGGTTGAAATGTATTCGAAGATTTTAAGAGATGCAAACAAGGTCGACTCTTCCAATATACTATGCAGGATATATAGGGTTGTATAAAACTAGCTTACTTGACGTTACTTAAGGTTTGATCACGATTTATGCACACTTTTGTTACCCTTTTGGCAAGAAACGTACTGAAGAGTCATGACTTCCTTTAATTTTGCTTTCTTGAAGCACTAATAGATAAAGCCAGCTTTTAGATTTGAAGTCTCGAACAATAATAAGGGTTAGTAGCCCTCTACGTTGCATGATTGTGCTTGTTCCCATAAAGCATGCATAGTGATGCATGCATGCATGCATCATCCTAGATAGTAAAAAGAATGGAAGAAAATGAGAAACAATCCATCCCCACAGAGAGAATGAGAATCTGTGGTAGGAGAGGGGCCCAAGGGACAGTCGAAAACCCCCCCAACGTCCCACGGACTTCACCAACCACGCAAGCAACCACGGCGGTGCTTAGTTATTAAAGATTCCTTTTATGACGTAGGTTTGGGGATCGAGTTGTCACCTTAGACGCGTGATTTCTATTATTACTTGACACCTCAAAGAAAATAGCCCCAACCATCATTGTTTTCTTACCCAAGTTCAGACTTTTTTTTTTTTTTTGAGATGTGCGAGCTCTTTGACCACTTGCAGAAACTACCAAATAAATGTCCTAATCAGAAGACACACGCATAAATACATACAAATATATATATATATATATATATATATATATATAAATAAATGTCCTAATCAGAAGACACACGCATAAATACATACAAATATATATATATATATATTTCCATATGTACAAGTTGCGTTTTGTTTCTTCCATGAAAGAGGGACGGTGGTGGTTAATTTGAGATATAACAAGTTAACTTGTTTTGTGATGGGTTTTCATATCTAGAAGTAAGAATACATGGCGAAAGCATTTTGGGCAAAGTTGCTAAATTTGCATGAAAATAGTAATAATGGGGCAGTTAATTTTAATCAAAGGGAGAATTTTTGGATAATGAGATAAATACATGATTTAGTTTTGACATAACCTTTTGTGGATGTATATGAGGCGCCTCAAGAGAAGGTCCTAATCATACTTAGGCCCTATTTAAAAAGACAAATCAATGTTAATTATAATTAAAGTCTTATTAAATAAATATATATAATAAGAATTTCTTCCTCTCGAACAATGTAAATCTCATATATCACCTATACCCATAAGCCAATAAGGTAAATCACATATGACTTGGTCACGAGCTGGCTTATTATTGTTTGACAATAGTTTGCCAAAGGTTTCTGGTCTACGGTTGATTTTGGAGACTTGCATAGTCATTTGTGTAAGGGATAAATATGCTAGGCCCAAGATGGAGGGCCAGTCCACTAGAAGGCTACCATTGGGATGCAAGGGGGAGAAAAGAACAAAAGTAGAAAGTTGAGAAGGTAGAGGTGACAGGAAGAGGGGAAACATTTGAGAAAAGGGTCCGATGCTGAAGTCAAGCAAGAAAAAAGTGATGAAGTGACATGAATTCGGATTCTTCACCTACCACTCACATGGACTCAATAAAATGGATTAGATAAACTAAAGTAAGGGGGCTTGGGGCAACTTAACAAAGGGGAAGAGAGGCCTTTTTCAACCTCTAGATGGGAACTCAATTTTTAACTTATCAGTTAAATTGTTCTCTACTTGTACTATGAGATACGAGAGACCGTGAGACACTGTAAAATACTCTCATTATAGTGAATTTATCCCCTAATGACCCGTAGACTTAGATCATGTGCCAAACAAGGAAAATTTCTGTCTCCTTCTCTATTTACATTACTATTTATTTTCTATTCACTACCATGGATGTACATACAGACACCATATTGCCACTCTGGACGTCCACCATGGGCTTTAGATAACACTTAGTGACCACGTAGGCCAGGAATTACTCTTTCTCCCATTCTGCAATGTGAGGAGATTTCAGACATTAACAATTGGCATCACCCATGGGATCATCTTATCCTCTACTGCTCAAGCATATGGGTTGCCCCTAAGTGCGGTCGAGCGCCTCCTTCAACAAAACCAATGCTCCACACTTACACCCAGTAAACAAAGGAGGGAACACCTCTATCTCATCTCTACTCGCCACTTAGCACGATCAAGCGCATCTCCTGCCTAATTAATTAAGCTGATGCTCAGCGTTCACACCCAGTGAACAAAGGAGGGAACACTTCTCCTAATTGTCTCATCTCTCCTCATACCCAACGAGATTGAGCGTATCTCCCGCCTAGTTCCTTAAGCCGATGCTCCTTACTCGCACCCTATGAACAAAGGTGGGAACATCTATCCTAAGACTCCCATCTCTCCTCACCACCCATGATTGACCACATCTCCTACCTGGTTATGCAAGTCGAGCTCCACGCTTGCACCTGGACAAAAATGCCACTACAACATCTTCTCTAGCAAATGCCAAGAGTTTACACTTTAGAAATGAGCCTCTAGGCTCCACACCCGCCTCACGCAAATTTCCTTCTGGAACATGTCAACAGGCAAGACAACTACCTGAGATGGACCCAAGGGGTCAACCGGTTCCCTGACCACTTAGTGTAGGTTACTACAAACAAACTCTAACATCAACACCAAAATAGAAACATCAAACAACAATTCACATCAAGGGGCAAAAAATCATCTAATGCCATCAATGACAAAATTGATCATAAGAATACACACTCTTTACTAACGATCAACAATCTCATGCAACCACCTGAATATTCAATTATCAGGCAAACATTCATACAAACAAACTTTCTAAGGGCCCATTCAAGAAGGCCCTTACTACAAATTTCACAAGACTCCAAGTTGAGCTCGATGCTTGCACCTAGCACGGTCAAGTCATCTTCCAACTAGTTAACCTCCAAGCTAAGCTTCGTGCTCATACCTAGCTAGCGCGGTCGAGCCAACTCCCTCTGGATCTCCAAGCTAAGTTCCACGCTCGTAGATCTCCATTGCTAGACAAAAACAAACAGAAAACTAGGGACCGGCTCCCATAACTCATTTTTCAACAGGATTATGCAGCCTATCTCTATCACAGCTTGAATTGAAGATTCTTAAGGCCTTCTTGTTAAGCAAATTGACCTTAGTAATCGTGGGCATACTATAAGGGATAAATATACTAAGCCCAAGATGGAGGTCTCAATCCACTAGAATGCTACCATCCAGATGCAAAAGGGAGGAAATGACAAAAGTGAAAAGTTGAGGAGAATAAGAAGGAGACAGGAAGAGAGGAAAAAAGGGAGAAGAGGATCAGACATGTAGTGAAGTCAGACAATAAAAAAAGGATGAAATGATATAAAGTTTGATTCTTCACCTACCACTAATAGGGACTCAATAAAAGGGATCAGATTGACTAAAGTTAGGGTGCTTCAGGGCGACTTAACAAAGGGGAAGAAATGGCTTCTTCAACCTCTAAACAGGAAACTCCATTTTTAACATCTCTAGGTTGAAGGGGTTTTGACCCCATTTATACTGTGAGATACGAGACACTATGAGAGACAATAAAATACTCCCAGTGGATTTTCCCCCAAACGATCCATGGATTTAGCCCTAGTGCCAAACCACGTAAATATGTATGTCTCCCTCTCTATTTACATTTATTACATTTATTTTCTATTCACAGTTGTATATGTACGTATGGACACCATACCATAGTTCCGGACTTCCATCGTGGGCGTCGGACGACACACATCGATACTCGAGTGACCACATAGGCTATAAATATTGGATCTCTCCTGTTTCGCCATGTGGGGAGAGTTTAGGTATTAACAAGTTGTTTAGTTCTTCACCCTGTTTAACATAATTGTTGTTACAAAAATTGTTAAATATCTAGATCCCTTAAAATTTCTTTCTAAACTTTAGAATTTAATGTGGGAGAGACATATAGAGAGTACACTAATATTACTCTTTTGGTGTGGTTGTTTTTTCAAATGAAATAAAATTCATTCCTAAAACATACATTAATTAGGGACAAAATTTATGATTGTTTGAATGTGTTAACTAATTGTACATATTTATGACATATAAGATTGTGTCATATAAATAAAATGATTAGAACATATAAAAGTGAAGTAATACCACAATAAATTTAAATGACTTCATTGTACATGAGCCATATATCAAAGGTAAACTGAATAGTAAATCATTCTCTAATAATTAGAACAAAAACTCTTTGAAACGGACCGGCCGATCTCAGGGGTTTAACACCCTCTAATAATCACATGACACCTCAACACTCCATACACAAGTTTCATGAGCCGTGTAACTAGGGATTAAATTGAAAATAAGAACCTGTGCATCATCCATCTCCTATCCCTTCTGAAAATGAAAAATTTTCTCTCAACCCACAGCTAGCCTCCAGACCTTTTCACCCATTCCAAACCGCCACACGGTGCACCTCCTCTAGATCAAAGCACAACCTCCATATTACTTATTCTAGATTAGTATTATGAATAACTATGATTCTATATAAGTAATGCTTAGCACCAGTGTTGAGATTCTCCAGAGTGACTAAGTTGGATAGGACTAATTTCAGTAGTTTTTTGGGTTCTACAATATCCAAGTTGCATTTATCTTTGATACTAAGTTTTGGATGCCAATATTTTTGTGATTAAGATATCAGCTCCGATGATCTGCATCAGTACAAATCTTGTTTTTCTGTCACAAAGAGGAGAAATATCTAGTGTGGTGTCATGTCATGGAAAAGAGAAAAAAAAAAATGATGAATGTAGGAGATGAACTCTGTGATAGTATGGCATATGGATTCCTTAGCACAACACCTCTGGATGTTGACATTTTTTCTATTAATTTGTTATTTTAAAATTTGAGTGTTTTAAAATTTTCTTTTGTTCTAATGAGTTATGCCCTTTGCAGTGCGGTCATATGGTTACTAAAATGGGGTGTGGAACACGCCCATTGGATGGTGTTATTTGGGGGAGAAAGGAAGGACCGACCAAAAGTTATTCTCTAATTGGAAATCAACAAATTTACTTGAAGTCATTCATTATGATATTTGTAGACCCTTTAAAGTACATACACATAGAGGAATTGAGTACTTTATTACTTCCATTGATAACTATTCAAGATAGGGCTACATCTACTCACTCTAACATAAATATGAGGCAATAGAAAAATTCAAAGAATATAAAATAGAAGTAAAAACTCAGTTGGATAAACTCATTAAAAGTCTGAATAGCGACAAGGGAAATGGATAGGAAGCATTGGATGATTTATGCAAATCAAATTGTATAAAACATATATATATATATATATATATATACCATGCCATATAAATCTTAACAAAATGGAATTGCAGTGAAAGGATATATAATTATATTAGCTATGACTAGATCTATGAGGTCATATATATGTTGATATACCAGTGTATTTTTTGGGTGAACCATTGTCAACTGTGGCAATTGACATACTAAATAGGGTTAAAACCAATGCAAAACCTCCTTTTTCAGAGTTAACCAAACTTGAAGTATGGGGTTGCAAGGCACAATACTTATTCCAAACCCACTAGGGGATAAGTTGAAAGGTAAATTTATAAGATATGTAGAAAACAAGAGCGGTTATAGATTTTATTAATCTAAAAATGGATTAATACAAAGTAGGGATGTTGTTTTCCTCGAGAACACCAACTTAATTACTCAAGGAGATTAGTTCAATTTGTTAGTGATTTAGAAAATCAACAAGTTTCTACAATTTCTAATATTTTAAATACTAACATTACTCTAGTTCAAAGTAATGGGAGTAAAAGGAAATATGATGAAAATCAACATTAGTTTGAGATCATTATGTTTTCAATACAAATGAAGATAGTTATTCTGAGGGAAGCTTAGATAGATATAAGGCAAGGTTAGTGACCAAAAGGTTCACTCAATAACCTAATGTAGACTTTGTATGTACGCATTTGCCTATAGCGAGGTTCACAACCATAAGGATAATCATGTCTATAGATACAAAAAATGGATTTGGACTTACATTAGTTAGATGTTAAAATAATTTTTCTAAACAATGAATTAAAAGAAAATATCTTTATTATTCAACTAGAAGGATTCTAAATTGAAGGACATTAGGATAAAGTCTACAAGTTAAAGAAATCCCTATGCGCTTAAACAATCTTCAAGACAATGATTCTTAAAATTCCACCAAACAATATTAGAAATTGGATATGAAATGAGTATACTAGATCACTCATTATACACACAGAAATGTGATAATAAAATAACAATATTATCATTATACGTGGATGACATTGTTAGCAAGCAGGTGTCTAGATATGATGAATAAAACAAAAAAAATATTTAGGATCTATATTTTAAATGAAGGACATGGGTGATGCTGCCTATGTTCTTATCATAAAAATTTCAAGAGAAAGAAATTCAAAAATTCTATATTTAGATCAAGAAAAATATCTAGACAAAGTACTTAATAGATTTCGTATGAAAAATTGTAAATCTTTAAACACACTTGTTTGCAAAGGAACTTTAAGTAAAAGTATGTGCTCAAAAATGAGGAGGAAACAAGTGAGATGCCTAAAGTTCCATGTACTTAGGTTGTGGGTAGACTTGTATATTCAATGACAAGTACAAGGCCTAATATTTGTCATGCAATAGGATTGGTAAGTAGATAATAATCTAATCTGGGCAAAGAACGTTGGCAAGTAGTAAAACGAATATGAATATATTTACAAGATACTAAAGTATGAAATGTTTTGGAATCGGTGATCTACATTTAATTGGCTATAGTGATGCTAATTTTGAAAAAATATATAGATGACATAAAATCTACAAGCTGTGGACATATACTTCTATTTGTTGGAATAGCAATTTCTTAGTTGAGTAAGAAACAAGGTTGTGTTGCAAAGTCCACAATGGAAGCTAAATATATTGCATGTAGCACAACTTAGTAATGTGATTTATATGAAAGCTTAGATTAGATATATTTACTAGACAGATCAATATATTTTGTGATAATAAGTCCATTATCTCATTAATAAAAAGTAGAACACATAGGTCCAAAAGAAAACACATTGATGTGCATTATTAATATATTTTATATATATTAGAAATATGAGAGATTAAGGTCAAATTTATTCCCTTGACTAACGTGGTAGCCGATCCCATAATCAAGGGATTGTTTCTCATGAAAAAATTCAAAGAGCATGTAGCTAATATGGGGTTTCAAAATACTTAGGTAAAGTAGTCGCATAGTTAAAAGACAACTTAAAAATTTCCAAGAACGTGTAGATAAATGGAGTTATATGATACTACCTAAGAATAAGAGTTGGTCATTTGTAGTTATAAAATCACTAATAAGGTGATTAAGGAAAACCTCAATAATGACCTTAGATGAAATACTTAATAAAAATACAGTATAGGTTGGTAAATGTTTCTTGTATTCAGTCGAAGTCATCAATAAAGTAAAAATGTAGTGAGATGAGCTTACCCTTAATATGTACTCAGTGGGAGAGCATATGATAAAAGATGTAGTCAGATAAAATAATGTCAAAATTGTGTGCACGTAAGGCCTTGTCATAATCTAAAGCTCATTCTGTAGATGTTACAAGCGAAAGTTGACATGTAGCAAACTTATTAGTGGTAGCAAGGTAAACATGTTCAACTATGTTTGTCATTGTTTTTGTGTATTCAATTGGGAGATATAAATGCATGGGGTGATCACACAATAAAGTGTGCAACCTACATCATATTCAAACTCACCCATAGTAACGATTTCCCATGGGGTGATGCATAAGGAAGTATGGAGAGACAACTACTCGGTTATATCCAAGAGTTATGCCTCTTGTTAACCATTGCCATTGAGTCTATAAATAAGGCCCATTGTCTAAGGCTGTATTTGGATGTTGAGTTGAGCTAAGTTGAGTTGAATTCTTTATAAATAATAATGAGTTGAGTTGGTGGAGTGAGTTATGTGGGACCCATTTAAAATGAGTTTAAATGTGTTTGAATGTTAAGATGAGTTTAGTACTATTTATGAGAAATTGAAAAAAGTTGTGGACCTCACCTATAAAGATGTGTTGAGTTGAAAAAAGTTGTAGGTCCTACGTGTAAGAAAATTTTGAGTTGAGATGAGTTTAGTAATTTGAGAGTTGGGTTTTAGATGTTAGACTCAACTTAAAATTAAATTGAGTTGAGTTGAACTCAATTGAGTTCAACAACCAAATGAATGTCAATGCACTTTTTACGTTCTCTGTTTTCACCAACTCATGAGACCAACACCCTAACGGGAGTTCATCATTTCGATCTTTATCATCATCACCTTGCACAAGAATTATGTGAACTCTCAACATTAGGGAGTGTGGGATCTACGTGTCTAACATTAGGCGTGAGGTTCATATGTTTGTGGAAAATGGAGATTGGGTTATAAATGTGATAGATCAACATAGGGTCAATGCAATGGCGGCACACATATAGTGTACTTGGGTTGGCCAAGAAGCACTAGATTGGGCATTAACCTTCCCAAAAACAAAGGAAATGAAAGAAACCAACAACAAAAAGGCAAATTGTATTTCATTTAATTTTATAACACTCCCATATTGATATCTTAGGACGTAAAGAAGAAAGCATCTAGAAGTATAGGAGAGAAAAGTGAACAACCAACCTCCCTATTAACGCCTTAAGGTATGTGTTTATCGATCTATTTAACCAATTTATGAAGATGTTGTGTCTCTAATTTGCATTATACCAGAACCTTCATGATCCTCCTAAAAACTCTTTGCTCTTGGTAACAAATATATAGGGCTCTCTCCATTAAGATGTAAAACTTCGTAGTTCTATTTGCATTTTTATGTATTGGTTACCTACAACATAATTAGGTACCCTCCTCTCCCTTCCATTTCCTATTACTTAATACATTAACAACATCACATTAATATACAAAGTCATAACTTTAATTAATCCACTTAAAATTTTTGAAAAAATGATGAATTAGTACGATATTCTGCCGATACAAAACAACAAAGCTTCCATTTTCTATATAATAAAATTAAGTAATCTAAAACATGTACGGTTTTGGTATCTCTTGTTAGTGTATGAATAGTGATATCTATCGTAGTTGCTGAATCTCCTTGTTTCCATTTAACATCCCCGACCAAATATATATATAGATATATACACACACTCTCAGCTGGTGCTTTAAATTCAATATCTACGAAGGAGAGTGGTGAATTTAAGACTATTCATCCAAGTACAAATTCAGATAGCCCACTATACCCAGACCCGGACCCAGGCTAGTAATGCAACCTAAGTACCCATTCTTGTTAGTGCATATCATAATCCGGGTTGGTACACAAAATAATCTAGATTTCTAGAACCTAGAAATTTGGGTACCTAAGTTGTATTCGAGTGAACCAAATTTTACAAAATAAACTAACTTCTTAATAAAAAGATTTGGGTATCCAAGTTGGGCATAACTTAATTTTTTTTAAAGTAAACCTGGGTTGTGGGTACCAAATTTTAAACCCAGTACTCGCCTCATATACTCTTATCTACTCCGAATATGGGTGGGTGGATAATCCGATTATCGGCCCAATAACTGCATAACTAGGTTTCAGACTAGGCTAAAAAATGAAAATCAGCCCTAATGAACAAAGCTATTGACAATAGAGACAAGATCTGGATCTTCTCCATAGAGAAGAACTTCTATATCTTTGAAGCATTATTTGATTTTTTTTTTTTTTTACTCTAGTATCAGTTTTTACTCATTAGTTTAAACTTTATTATCTTTAGAGAAAATGCAAAATCACCTCTTCCCATTTCACCCATGTAATGATGTGGCATTTACAATGGTAGATATATTAATTTAAAAGAAAAGGGTTGATCTTAGAGTTTATAAGTAATGCGAAATCAACGCGATGAGACCAAAGTGCCATGAATGTGTAGTGAATAATGCAACTCACGCATTTTTTTTATTTTTTATTTTCTCTAAAAAAGTGTTTGTGATCCTATTTTTCGGAGCACTAACACACCAGTGATATAAAGTTAGTCACATCTACAAACATAAAACTAAAATATTTGTATTTTGGCTTTATTTTAATAATTGTAACGAGTTCCACAAAAATCGTTATGTTTACACATCACTGACTTGTAAATAGCGAAACTTGCCATCTTTTCTTGGTTGAAAAGAAAGTGGATCAGACATAAAAATACAGTCACAATTTCCTCTCTCTGTACCCAGAGTGGAGGTTATTTTCTCGTCGACGTACGAGGGTATCCGAGATTTTCTTTGAATGGCGGAGGATTTGGAGAAATTGTATGCTGCGCTTACTGTTACTGCGAAGGAGAATGAGGAGGTTGTGGTGGAGTTTAGTAAAGTTGAGGATGTTATTGCTCGTGGAGAGCACTGTTTGGTGATGCAATTGGTTACTCGCAAACACTATAATCATGAAGCTTTTAAGCAAACCATGCGTAAGGTGTGGCGTCCTATTAAGGGAGTTAAGTTTCATGATTTGAATTCTGCTTTTACGATGGTTGAATTTGATGACGTTGGAGACAAACTAAAGGTGCTACGGGAGGGTCCTTGGTCTTTCGACAAACAGTTGGTCCTCTTACAGCCATTTGAGGGTCACATCCAAATGCATTCCCTACGGATCATCCATGCGGCCTTTTGGATCCGTATTTTTGATCTTCCTCTTATGGCCCGTAATGGTTATGTGGGGAACCTTGTTGGAAGCATGCTGGGAACGGTTTTAGAGGTGGATTTGGATGTGGGTGAAGTTGAATGGGGAGAGTATATGAGGGTCCGTGTCCAAATCGACATTACTCAACCTCTCCAACGTCGAAAACGTCTGAAGTTTGGTGAAGGGGCTTCGTACTGGGTTCGTCTAGCGTATGAACGCTTGCCGGATTTCTGCCATTTCTGTGGGATTATTGGGCATACCCATCGAGAATGTGAGGTTTGTCCCCAGTCGGAGTTGTCTTCAGAAAAACTACCGTACGGGGTTTGGCTGCGATCTGGATTTGCTTCGACCCGGAGAGGGGTTTCTGGTAAGCACTCTGCACTTCCTACACGGCCATTGAGGGAGGCGGTTCCATCTGCACCTACTGTCGATTCTCATGAAACTTTGGTTACTCCATTCATATCGGCGAGACAGAATGATCAATCGGGCAGCGGCGTCTCCTTGACTCGGTTGGAACCGGGCCTTTCTCTGGCGGATAGTCCTGCAACTGCTGGTACACCAGTATCGGCGACGGTTTCTGCGAAATTGCAGGAGCCGATAGCAGGGGAGGGGCGGTTGAGGAAGGCAAAGGGTAGTTCGGTCTTGTCATCTGGGGTGGATATCGGTTTGGTGGATATCCTGGTTATGGGTTGTGGGGATGAGTTTCTGGGCTTCATTGGGCCCACGATAAGCTTAGGTGCCCCACTTGCCTCTCATCCGGAGCCCACTGCCAGCTCCTCTTCTCGGTCTCCTATCTAGGGTATGGATCGCGGGAGGGGGGGCTCTTGGGCTCGACAGGGCCCACGGTAGAGGAGTTGGATTTGGAGGCTCCGTTAACAGTTACACATGAAGCCTCTCACCCGGAGCTCCCAGCCAGTCTATCTGCTCAGCCTCAAAACCAGGTCATGGAGAGTGGGGTTGGGCCTGTGGGCTTGACAGGGCCCAACTCCAATAATTTTGAGTTGGCAGTTTCCCTACCGGAGCCCCAAGTAAGCCCTCATTTGCTTACCCGTGATTCGTTCGAATTAGGGATTCCTACAGTTGACGGCGCCTCCCCGAGTCCTGGGCGTGGGACGAAGCGCAAGGCACCACTGGCTCTACGGGCTGGCACCAACGTGCGTAAGAAACAACATGGGTCCGGGACCCAGTTTCAAGAGATATCGGCGGAGGCTGTTGAGCAGCCCCGCCGGATCTCATGAGGGTGTTCAGCTGGAATCCCCGTGGGCTTGGGAACCCACGGGGCATTCATACTCTTCGTGCTCTGTTGGCGAAGGAAGCTCCCGATGTGGTCTTCTTACAGGAAACTCGGTTGCATACTCGGCGGTGGACTACCTGTAAGTATACCCTTGGTTTTTCAAATTGTTTTATTGTTGATGCTGTTGGTCGTAGTGGTGGTTTGGCTATGTTATGGAAATCTGAGCTTGATTTAAATATATTGAATTATTCTGTGAATCATGTTCATACTGAGATTAAATTACCTAGTGTAGAAGGGGGGAAGTGTGTAATCACAGGGGTGTACGGTCACCCCCAAGTAGACCGTCGAGAGGAAGTCTGGGCTCTGCTTAAACGTTTGAGTCTCACTGTGTGCTGCCCTTGGTTAGTATTTGGTGATTTTAATGAAATTCTTTTCCAATCTGAAAAATCTGGGGGTAATATGCGAAGTGAAGGGCAGTTACTTGGTTTTCGTGCTGTGTTGGAACAAGGAGGGTTGTGTGATCTTGGTTTTACGGGGGTCCCATTTACATGGTGTAATAACAGAGAGGGGGATGGGATTATTTCTGAACGGTTGGATCGGTTTTTGGGTAACATGTCTTGGGTTGATGCTTTTCCATATTTACGGGTTCAACATGGTGTAGCCGCCTATTCTGATCATATTCCTCTATGGCTTGATACCCATGGGGGTTGTATTCAAGAAAAGGGTCTTAAACCATTTCGTTTTGAGGCAATGTGGGTGGGGGATCGAGAGTGCACGGCACTGGTGGAGAAAGCGTGGGGTGCAGGGGACGGGATTCAATCTTTGAGTCAAGTCATGACTTGTATCTCTCGCTGTTCTTCAGCTTTATCACGTTGGAACAGGACCTCTTTTGGTCATGTTCAAAAAAAGCTGGCTGTTGCGCAACAGAAGTTGAGCAAGATTGCATCATCTGATCCTACTTTTCAACAGGGGTTGTCTCATAAACTGGCTAGGGAAGAGGTCCAGCGATGGCTTGAACGGGATGAGATTATGTGGAAACAGCGATCCCGTGTGGCATGGCTTCGCGAAGGAGATAGTAATTCTCGGTTCTTTCATAGTAGGGCAAGTCTTAGAAGACGAAAAAATAGAATTTATCACTTGAAGGATGCTGGTGGAATCTGGAGGGAGGGGGTTCAGATGGAAACTCTGATTGTTGATTATTTCCAGACTTTATTTTCAAACACAGATTCATGTGATATGGCTGAGGTTTTATCTGGGGTTGAGTGTAAGGTTACTGACCAGATGAATGTGCTGTTAACTAGGCCATATGTGGCTGAGGAGGTAGAAGCCGCAGTTAAGCAAATGCATCCATCAAAGGCCCCGGGTCCGGATGGTATGTCTCCCGTGTTTTATCATAAATATTGGAAGGTTATTGGTAAATCGGTGATTCTTTCTGTTTTACATGCACTGAATTCTGGTTCATTTCCACAAGACTTGAATCATACTTGGATCACTTTAATCCCTAAGAAAAATGACCCATCTAATGTGGCTGACTTTCGTCCCATTAGTCTTTGCAATGTTCTCTATAAGATTCTTTCCAAATGTATTACCAATCGTCTTAAGCAAATTCTGCCTTTGGTAATTTCTGAATCTCAATGTGCTTTTGTTCCGGGTAGGCAGATTACGGATAATGTTTTAGTTGCTTATGAGCTCTTACATTACCTTCGGTCTAAGAGAACGGGGAAGAAAGGCTTTATGTCCATTAAACTGGATATGAGTAAAGCTTATGATCGGGTGGAATGGGGTTTCTTAGCACAGATGATGCAGAAGCTTGGTTTTTCTCCTACGCTGGTTGCTCTCATTATGCAATGTGTCTCTACTGTATCTTTCTCAGTTCTTATCAATGGAAGCCCAAAAGGCCGAATAGTTCCAACTCGTGGTCTTAGGCAAGGGGACCCGCTTTCTCCTTACCTATTTCTGTTTTGTACGGAAGGCCTCATTAGTTTGCTACGACGACATGATGGCCCAGACCTGGTTGAAGGTGTGAAAATTTGTAGAGGGGCACCGCGTGTGAACCATTTATTATTTGCTGATGATAGTGTTATTTTCTGCAAAGCAACAGTCGCTACAAACTTGTACATTCAGTCCCTCTTGAGTAAGTATGAGAAGGCATCCGGACAGTGCATTAATAAAGATAAGACTTCAATGGTATTTAGTAGGAATGTGGAGGCTACTGTGCGGGCTGATATCATGTCACTTTGGGGTGGGAGTAATGTGCAGCAGTATGAGAAATATTTAGGACTCCCACCTATGGTTGGGAAATCTAAACAGAAAGCTTTCTCGGAAATAAAACAGAAGTTATGGCAAAAGCTCCAAGGGTGGAAAGGGACTTTATTATCCCAAGGAGGGCGTGAGGTTCTCTTGAAAGCAGTGGCTATGTCAATCCTGACCTACGCGATGAGTTGCTTCCTGTTTCCTCAACAATTATGCCATGAGATGGAGATGATGATGGCTCGGTTTTGGTGGGGAAACCAGTCTCGTGAGAGGAAAATTCACTGGGTCAGCTGGGCCAAGCTATGCGACTCTAAATTTCGAGGTGGTATGGGCTTCAAAAACCTACATGATTTTAATTTAGCCCTTCTTGTCAAACAAGGGTGGCAGTTGTTAACTAAAGAGTCTTCTCTTTTCTATAAAATTTTTAAAGCTCGTTATTTCCCAAAGACCTCTCTCTTTGACGCCAAAATTGGTTTTAATTCCTCTTATATATGGCGTGGTATTTTCAACTCTTTGGGCTTATTGAGAGCTGGATGTCTGTGGAGAATTGGTAATGGGGAAAAGGTGAGGGTGTTTCATGATCCTTGGCTTCCGGGTATTCAAAGGGAGGAATTTCAAGGAACTATGCCTAGTGTTTCCTCTTCTAATCAAACTGTTAATACTCTACTTGATGTGAATGTTGGTTGGTGGAATATTGATGCTTTGAGAGCTCTCTTCAATCCAAGATTAGTTAATAAAATTCTGAAACTGCAAGTTTCAGTGTCCCAGCCAGATTCTTGGTATTGGCAATCTGAAAAGAGTGGGTTTTATACAGTGCGGAGTGGGTATAAACAGCTACAAATAGTCAAGACTCACCTAGCAGGTGAGAGGTCTCATGCCTCTCAGATTTCTTCTTTCTGGAAAGAGTTTTGGCATTTGAAAATCCCTCATAAATTGAAGGTATTTGGGTGGAGAGCGTGCAATGAATATTTGCCTACTTTTCATAACCTGGTCAAGAAAGGTGTCGCTGTGGCAGATGTTTGTGTTTTTTGTAAGCACTCCACCGAAGATGCAGCCCATGCTTTATTCTTTTGTTCAGCTGTCCATCGTATTTGTTTACAATATGTGCCTATAATGCAATCTTTACCTCCTGTTATGTCTTTCTGGGATTTAGCATTATGGGTTAAAGACCATGGGGCAGAAGGCAATCTTCTTACTTTTATCACTATCGCTTGGGGGGTGTGGTCTCGAAGAAACCAATTTATTTATGAAAATTCTGCACTTAGTGTTAGTAATATGATTGATAGCGCTCTCTCAATGATTTATGATTTTAGACAAGTGCAGATTTTTGAGGGACCTCGCCAGGCACTGCCTCATGTCTTACGGTGGTCCTCTCCACCCCCAGGTTATATTAAAATGAATGTAGATGGTGCTAACTTTTTTAATCTTCAGAAAGCTGGTGTTGGCGTTGTGGTGAGGGACAGTCAAGGGGAGGTGCTTGCAGCTTGTAGTAAATCTGAACATGAAGTCTCTTCTCCAGAATTTATAGAAGCCATTGCAGTTTTAAGGGGTCTACAACTATATTCTCATTGGGGTATTCAAAAACTGATGGTGGCATCGGATTGCCTCTTTCTTGTGAACATGTTGAATTCTGATGAGATGATTTTAACAGAATTTGCTTTCATCATTGAGGATATTAAACGTTAACGCAGGGCTTCCAAGAGGTGACATTTCTGCACGTTAGTAGGCAAGGGAATTCTGTGGCTCACCTTTTAGCACGTAATGCTTGTAATTTTCCAGATTTGGTTTTATGGGCTGATTGTCCTTCTTTTGCTTCTCAAGCTGTTTGGCTTGATAAACAATCTCTTGTAAGGACTTGATTCAATGAAATGTGATGTTGTTTATCAAAAAAAAAAAAAAAAAGAAAAGAAAGTGGATTTGAGGGAATCCAATGAAGTATCGTGTCTCTACACATCAACAGAAGAAATCAGGCTATTAGTTTTAAAAAAGCCTCCTACCACGCTTTTATGCTTATGGTTAGTCTCCATGCATTATAGTGGTTATATTTCCCATCGAAGTTTATATTGTCATACAGAAATTAGTATGAGAAAGTGGGAACGAAAACAGAGTACACAAAGCTTAAATTTTCTTAAAAGTATTAGATAAAGTCTAAATGCAAGCTCTACACACTCTACTTGTAAAAGAGTAAAGTCCATCTTTTAAAACAAAAGAAAAAAAAAAAGATTTTTTCATGGAACTCTCAAGTTTAGCGACTTTTTTCTAAAGAGATGAGTGGGAGTTATGCATTTTAAAACTATAAATATTATTTCTTTTTTTCTAAATATTTAATCCTTTAAAACTCAAATTATTTTAAATAACTCTATTTTAAGATCTCTATATCACACACTACTCACGTAGTATAATTTAATTTATAAAAGAAATTTTACAATTGAAATTTTACAAATCAAACTATGTCGTATTTAATGTAAAAATCAAAATTCATATGAGATGAGATGAAATGTTTTACTGAAAATTGAATAAAATATTATTATAATATAATTTTTTAATATTAGTTTTATTTTCAAATTTTAAAAAAGTTAAATTATTAATTGTATTTCTTACGGAAATTTAAAAAAAAAATATAACGATTAAATAAAATAAAATAATTTAGATTTGAATAAACAAACAGCTATAATATCCTCCCAAACCTTGTCCAGACATGTTATGATGGCAAAATTTAGGTACTGTTTCGTTATTTGAATTTTTCATCTCAAATACAAAATTATCATCTCATCATTATAATTTTTTTAAATTTTTATATAAAATATAATAAACAATTCAATTTTTTTTTAATTTTTTTAAATATTAAAATAATAATAATATTATTAAAATATAATATTTTAATATTTAATTTTAAAATTTAAAATTTTTATCTAAAATTCACGTTGGCCAAGCAGAACTGATAATAATAAAAACTAAATACAGGGATGAGGTTTTGGGTTTTTAAGGTAACACAGGCAAAATTGCAGGAGGGGCTAAAGAGAATGAAAGCTACGTTGCCATTCATGTTCTGTGCAAAAGATGGCATTCACATGGAGACCTAATTCGGTTTCTACCTCCGGTTGCAGTTACAACAACCTCCTCCTCTTCCCTAAAACCATAACCAAAGTAGCCTCCTCCAAATTCAAATTCTCGGCCTTCAAAAGTAGCATTTCCTCTCCCCAGCCCTCAACAGCGCAATCAAGTGCAAACGCCTCACATGGTAACACTGCCCCTCCTCTCAACACGGTCTCTGACCGCGAGAGGCTCCGAGACTTGCTTGCAAAGCTGCGCCAGAAAAACTCATGCCCGTTGCAAACGCTTAGAGACGATGGAGATTGGACTGAAGACCATTTCTGGGCTGTCATCAGATTCCTCAAACACGCCTCTAGGTCCCATGAAATTCTTCAGGTTCCCTCTCTTTCACTTTCGCTCTCGCTCTCGCTCTCGCATCCACGTAAGTGGACACCGAGATTATAGCTATTGGGGTTTTCAGGGTTATTGATAATATGTTCCTTAATTTTGATTGGCTTCTTAGTTACTTTACGTTTGGTTGCTTATAAAGAATAGATATGTTTCTGGTTGTAACTTGTGTTTCTTCCAATAAACTAAAACTACTCACTTGTAACTCTGATAAGTTCAATTAAACGGAACTCAGTTTCATGAGAATCTTAATTAAGGACGAGTATTCTAAAATTCGATATCAATGATCATTTCTTTGCGTCTGTTTTCTCCGCGTGTCTCCAATTGACTTTTTAAATATATGAATAGGTGTTTGATATGTGGAAGGACATTGAGGCATCGCGGATTAATGAGTTCTACTATGAGAAGATAATAGGGCTGTTAGGTGAAGTGGGTCTGATTGAAGAAGCAGTGTCGACATTTCAAGAGATGAAAAGCCGTGGCCTAATCCCTTCTTTGGAGACTTATAATTCAATTATTCATGGTTTTGCAGGAAAAGGGAGCTTTGAAGATGCGTTATTTTACCTCAATAAGATGAAAGAAGCCAATGTGACACCTGAAACTTATACCTATGATGTGTTAATTCAAGCTTATGGGAAATATAATATGTATGATGAAATGGGTACGTGTCTTAAGAAGATGGAATTAGACGGGTGTTCACCTGATCACATTACTTATAATTTGCTTATCCAAGAGTTTTCACAAGCTGGGTTACTCAAAAGAATGGAAAGAATATATCAGACCATGCTTTCTAAAAAGATGGATTTGCAGTCATCTACCTTGGTTGCAATGCTAGAGGCTTATGCTAGATTTGGGATCGTAGACAAGATGGAAAAGGTTTTTAGAAGAATTTTGAACTCCAAAACCCATTTGAAGGATGATGTGATAAGGAAAGTGGCTGGGGTCTATATTGGGAACTATATGTTTTCAAGATTAGATGACTTGGGAGTTGATGTTTCAACAAGGTTTGGCGCATCTGATCTTGTTTGGTGCCTGCGTCTTCTTTCTCATGCTTGTCTTTTGAGCCGAAGGGGTATGGATTCCATTGTTAGGGAGATGGAAGAGGCAAAAGTTCCTTGGAATGTAACAGTTGCAAATATTATCATGCTGGCTTATTTGAAAATTGAAGATTTCACTCATTTGAAATCCTTGCTTTACCAATTACCATTCCTTTGTGTTAAGCCTGATATAGTTACTGTTGGAATTTTATTTGATGCTATGATGATTGGATTTGAAGGAGCTAGGGAAGTAGAAACGTGGAGAAGTACAGGCGATCTCTATAGAGTTGTGGAAATTAACACTGATCCCCTGGTTCTCACTGCATTTGGAAAGGGGCGTTTCCTGAGGAACTGTGAAGAGGTATACTGCTCCCTTGAACCTCAAGCTAGAGAACAGCAAACGTGGACTTATGATAGCCTCATTGATTTGGTTTTAAGGAAGCCTTAGTTGAATGAAGTTGAGGTAAGCTAGCTCTTCAATGATACCTTTATCAAAATCTACATCTATACACTATATATTTTCCAAATATAGAGCTTTGCTCGTATGAAGCCACATCATCAACCATTCTTCCACTCTATTACTATTAGAGGTATTGATACACATACAAACTTTTTTTACAATTGTTATACAACTCTGTTTTAAATGGAAGACAGCTATGTAAAATTTAAAATTTAAATAAAAAAAACTTTTGTATTTTTATGAAGTGGCACTACTATATTGGTTGGTTGTAAAACGGTTAGCAAAATAGTGTAAGGATGTCATTAATCTATTTTGAATTGAAGACAGTAGATAAATTAATCCTATAAAGCTACATCATCCACTCCTCCTTTGTGATATTATTAAATAATAATTAAACAATATATGTCAACAAGTTAAACTCATTAAATAATAAGAATCAAGATTGCTATGATGGCCATCACACTTTTCTCTTCTTCAAGGAGAGACTGATGGAAAGAGTACAAAAGAAAGATTTCCAATTTTCATTGCTTATCTTGAAATCCTTTCTCAGTTTCCTTTGCAATTAAGATCATTAGAATTTCACTCCGCTTCTCCAATGTAATGGCTTTACACTTGTTTCTTGAAGTTATGTTGGTGAGTTAAGGATTTACCGTTCACATGCCATCTTGTAGTGACATAGTGTTAGCCCTGAAAAGTTCAGTGGTTGCTTCTGAAAGGAACTTTTTTATGGTAGTCATACTTCATTAATTTCAATTCCAGCGAGGACAGAAAGGCGGGAAGCGCATGCCTGATGCTTGGTGGAATGCATCGGTGGTTGCAACAGCCAAGTTCAAGCCTTGTTGGTAGACCAGCTGTGCAGCTGTGGTTGTAGCGTAGTAGCGTGTAGGTTTATGGTTGTTTGCTGTCAGGCATGGGGCGCAGTAGGTTGGTTGGGAGTTGGGTGAAACTGATGATGGTATAATCATATGTTGCCGGTAAAATTGTATTTTAAGATGTATCTTGTAACTGTTTTCAGAATTTACTTCAAACTCAATAAGTATAAACTTCAGTTAGCTGCTTCTTTTTTATTTTTAGTACAGGAGGTAATGTGATGGCTCATGTTGGAAGGAACCCGTAAGCTCAAGCAGTGGGAGGAGCACGGCCCAAATAAATAAACTTCATTCTAATGTTGACCGTTGGTTTATCAGATTCCCCTGTATTCCTGATTATACCGAATGGTTCCGTTTGGATAGTAAGTTGAGATGAAATAAGTTGAAATGAAAGTTGAATAAAAATATTGTTAGAATAGTACTTTTTAATATTATTATTGATTTGAGATTGGAAAATGTTGAATTGTTTATTATATTATTTGTAGGAATATGAGAAGAGTTTTACTATTCATAAGCCTCATACACCACACACGACATAATTTTTTATTTTTAAAAATTTTTTATTTTTTATTTTTTTTTATTTTTACTTTTATTCTTCTTAAAATAATTGAATTGTTCTATTCATTATCCATATACCACACATTTGGTAAGGGAAAAAAAAAAATAAAAAGACTGGTATGTGGTGTATGAGGCTCATGAATATAATTTTTTATTTGAGAAAGTGAATGATTGAGATGAAATGAGATGAAACATTTTCACTACTCAAATTGGGCTAAAGATCATTCGAGGCATCAAATTTCTTGATGATTAGGCTTGATGGTTCTGCAAAAATTGATGGCATACACTGTCCAGGGAAAAGTGCATAAAAATAAGGCAAAATAATGTTGGTTTTACTTCATAAAGACAAGCACTTTAGTTCCCTCAACAGATTTGGTGCCTCGGCTAGTATTGCCACAAAAGATCAAATGAGGGATATTCACTCAAATATGACAAAATGGCTCTGATATGATTGCAATAGCTGTCGTCTTACACTGTTAAGATCCTAAAAATCAACTCTTTATCTTTTCTAACTGCGTCCTATTCCCAAATAATACACTAGAATCCATATCTAGAGATGACTCGAATGACCTCAAGTAAGTGAGACATACTCTCAAGCCTCTCCCAAATCATCTGGGGAGGTAGCCATCTTCTTTACATGCTCACCTCATTGATCATCTTGAGTAATTTCATATTTGTTTTCTGCAAGCAGGAGTATTAAAAGTGTTTGTTATTCTTTTTCTTAGTACACTGCCTTTGATTGGTTCTGTCATCCGATGCCAACCGGTTGAATGTTATGAATCCTTCCAATAAAAAATGGCAACTGGTGAGAAATAATGGCATTACAACAAAGAAATAACGATAATAATGAACCATTGAAAGTTGTTCATGCATGACATCTAAAACAAAACAACTAATCCTTCTGTTTCATTGTTATACTGATTACTGAAAGAGCATGATATAGAAAAATTCAGACTAACAATCTATTCGGTCTTCAGGAACTCAGAATTAAGTAGCTCCTGTTTTTTTTTTTCTTTTTTGGCCCTTTTACAAAAGAAAAAAGAAGAAAAAAAGAGTTGCTCTTGAAACGAAAATACCATCGATGTGCTCACATTACTCGCTGCTGGGTTTTCAATTATGAAAGAAATGCATGTATCATTGTTCACAGCTCTCATCCACTCCGGAATCGTTCGAGTTTGGGAGCAGAATTGCTAAATGAATTGCCGGCTTGTAATGTTAGGGGATGTTTGGAAATAATTTTCATCTCATTTTCTTCCCAAACATCATTTTAACGCAAATATTTTCAAACTAATTATTACAACTTTTCTAAATTTTCAAACAAAAGACAAAAAATAACTCAACTTTTTCAAATCCTAAAACAAAATTAATATTAAAAAAATTATATTCTAACTATATTTTAATTTTATAATATTTTTTATTCAATTCTTTCTCTCTCTTTTCTCAAAATCCAATAAATACTTAATTCAAATTATTTAATTGCTATTCACAAACTATCTTACTACTATATATAAAATATACATCTCATTTTATTTCCCAAGCATCCCCTCAAAGATTGTAAGGCTAAACGAGAAGCTACCAAAGATGCATATATGTATCCCTTCCTCAATAAGCCTAAACCAATTCTTCTTTTGTATCACTATTGTCTCCTACGTGCCCAAGGATTGTTGGGTTTTTTTGTGTGGAGCTTGATTCTGTTTTTTTGCAACCCAGTTTGATAATCCGACTAGACAAGATTTCGTTGTGGTATTTTGGTGGATCTTCAATTAGGCTTAAGCCATGGAGTGAAGGATCGGCCCAGGCCAGAGCGATGATGAAAAAGCCTCATGGGGATCCAGGGGCTTCACCCTGTTAAACATTTTGACCTATTATTGGCTCTTAATCCAACCCGCTAATTAAGGTTTACTATATATTGTATTAAATCCTTGTACGACTGCCGCACTATATCTTTTATTATCATTTGAATAAAATCCTCTATAGCTCCATGAACGTAGACACGTTTCCAAACCACGTAAATCTTGGTCGTGTATGATTGATTCTAATTTTTGTTTACTTTTTCTCTTGTCACTCCTAACACCTGGTACCAAGAGTCAGGTTTAGGTTTGAGTGAGAACAATGGCCGAGAAGAAGTTAATGTGTCTATTTGAGTTCCTATCATGTCCTCTATGTCAATGTTAAGGGCAGAATCCAAACCCAAAGTATCACCATAATCTCTCCTACACACATCTTTGACAAGAATCAAATCTTAGATATCATAATATTTTAGCCCTATTTTTCTAGCAGAATTAATCACAATCATTCTCATTATCTCCCAACTATTTGATAATGAGGCCAACAGAATTAATGTCGGGATTTCATCAATCAAACTTGATCTCAATAGATGACAATTCATTTGTAGTAATGTTAAACTCATTCAGATTATGTGCAACAAACATACTTTCTACCATTTTCAGATTGAACAGTTTCTTCATCAAATGCACATAGTTATTAGCCAACGGCTTCTCACATACCAAACAAGGATGCCATAAGATCCACAGTGATCTTTTCCTTGATAACATGGCGTGCAACTAAAGTTCCAATTATACCAGATGTCAGGCAAACCACTATTGTTATGTTTGGCATTTGATAACTATATTATTCTATTATTGTATATAGATGATATGCTTTGCGTGAAGCCATCCATTAGTTCTCTCATCGAGGCACATCCTCCATTTAAACACATCCATTCGAGATGCACATCTTGCACACAAAGCGACTGTAACACACCCAATGAAAGATGTTTGGACGAATAGACAATTTGGGAAAGTGCAAAAAAATTGGTCAAATTGTTGACTTTGCCTCCAAGAGAAGAAGAGAGAAGCTGAAATCTATTATATTAAGCTTCTGGATGATTTTTACAAGGCCTACAATCAACACTTATAAAGGAACAAATTATTGAACAAATGGGCCTTCAACCAAATATGGGCCAAGCCCACAAATTGACTTCCACCCAATTAGGCGTATGACAATAGACGCCCTTTAGAAGGCCTTGCCCACAAGGTTAATACAACTTACCCCCTTGTGATAATAAAATAAATACCAATGTTAGCAGGTGGTTTGCCTCCAGGATGAAAAAATGGCTGCGAGGGACGTCTAGGATGTTGGAATTCTCCCTTAGGCCACATATATGTAGCATACTATTGATGGTCAGCTGGAACTAAAGGTGTAAGTTGCATTGGCAATGGTGGTTGAAGTGGCAGATGAGGAATTCCGAGGGTCTGTAATGTATTTGCAACAGATGATAATAGCCAATGTAAGGCAAAGGATCTCATAAACCTTTGTATGCCGAAACAAGTAGTTCTCTAGAGGCAACAAATTTTTTCATTACTAACTACGATATCAACTTGAGAAAAAACTGCTATTAGTTTGGAACCATCCTTTCCAGCCCCAGAAACACAAAGATCATTAAATTTTGGATCTGGACCATGGATTTGTTTGAGGAGACAATTTTTATTCATCACAGTATTTTTAAATGCATGAAAAGCTTCTTTTGGAAGCTAAGCATATGTAGTTCCAATATAGTATGTACTGCGAAAAGGGTCTGAATGGGCAAATACCATATCATGGGGAGGAGAAATACCACCAAGTATCATGACACCCCCGCCTACATCCATCCCACCATAACATAATTAAAATAGGTCACTAATGGCACCCTTGTTGACAAGTTGCTCTATCACACTAAACCCCACTATACCCTTGACACATTGATTGTAAAGATCTCCAATTTCCATGTTTTCACAGTCAAAAACAGCAAGCTGGGGCACAAGCACGCTTTCATTGTTGAAGGAATTATGTTCTCATCAAGCATGCCACTGCTAGAGCTCATCTCTGCATACCATCTCTCATATGTGCATTGGATTCTAGCAGTTACATACTGCTCCTTATTGATTTATACGTGTTGCTAGACAACTTTGGTTATAACCAAGGATCCTGCCATTCAGAAACAAGCACATTTAATGCAATACAAGTGTAAAGTCTTTGGCATTGACATCTATTTTGAAACAGCATTACAACTCCTTGCATCATAGCCCATTGTAGGAAACGTTGAACCCTTCTATGCCTTTGTGTACAATTTGGTTGTCCTTTAATCCCCCATTTGAGACTAACGAGGGCCATAACCATAGCACAGTAGGGATGGTATATCCACCATGGATGAATATCACTTCCATTCACTCTCAAAATATTTTCTCGCAATGATAAACCAGTGTAGAGGAACAAAAGCGAAGCCTTCTATAGCTTAAGAGGAAATGCTGGCAAGCACCTATCCCAAATCCTAGAAATAAAATCTCGCTTATGCTTTTTATCGAACAAGTTAGGCACAAAACTCAAACACCCATTCTTCCCATACAATCCCAGCTCACTATGATCATATTAGCTCATCCAAATCAAAAATTGAAAGTTCCAGAATCAAGATTGCAACAAAATTAATCATTCCCAATATTAATACTAGGTAGTAAGTAACAGGTTATACACCTTCAAGCTGACCTGCAATATCCCCCCATCAAAGAAACGGTTGTAGCTGAAACTCTTCTTATGCCTAGCTCTTTCTGCGATGTCCTTCAATATCCCCTCAACTTCTCCTTCAATACCCCCAATCTGAGCCCAAGCCCAATCTTCCAAATTTTGTGCATCAATTCTATATTGATCTGGGTCCTTCAATATCGTTATGTATGCTTGGAAGATGGCATCTCGGTCCTCGTGACTAGGATATCCTTCCATGAGTTGATCAAACACGGTAACAAAACCAAGGGCGAACACAAGGTCATATTGGTATGTTCTCTTATACCTCATCAAATGTTGTTGGACAATAAATTCCCAAAGCACATTGTTATAGACAGTAGGAATAGGCCGATCGTACACCTAAAGGAAATTCAACTTCATATTAGATAAAGTGGGCACCCTTTCAAGCTGACCTTGGTAATGTAATGGTCCTATTTCATCCTTCCCATACACATTATCTGTTCTTGTACTCCTCCCACGAAACCACAAGAGATGACCACAAAACCTCCATAACTTGTTCGAGTATACAGAAGTAACTGATAAAACACATGCTGTGATTTCTTAAGTAGTTAAAATAAGAGGTCACAGAAGTAAAGGAAGCAAATTGGAGGCATCTTGCTGGGTTAAGAAAAGAGTTTGAGTTAAATGGTAGTTATATTCAAATTTCCAACATTTTCATCTAATCATTACCTAATCATTATCCAAACACAAACACAACACAATTTTTCCAAACTTTCAAAAAAAAAAACACAAAAACAATACAACTTTTTCAAATTTCAAAATAAAATAATATTAAAAAATTTCAAACAATATTTTAACTTTATGATATCTTTATTCAATTTTTTTTCTCTCATTTTTTAAAAACAAATAAAACATTATAACTTAAATCATTTCAAAAATATTCATAACATTTTCACCACTATTCACAAAATTCCGAGACAAGCGCTCAAACCAGCCCTAGTTTGATCATTCTGTGAAACTACCATGAATAAAAAGTTCACCTAAAAGGTCTGGAAAACAGTTTTGACAAACGCTCTCGTCCAAACTAACACAATACACTCGCAAACTATCAATGTTTAAAATTTGAATTCCAAACTACTTAATTAGGACATTAGACCTTCCAAGTTTCCAACCATAAAATAGTTACCAATTCTTACTGCTAGTATCGATGAAAAATAAATGGCATGATAGAATCATAATTAGTCTGAATTTAATGGAGATTAAAAGTAATAGTTTTTTAGAATTTAGAATCGAATGTAACACTTGCAAAAGTACTTTTATCCCAATTTATTTATATTCAATGTTGGATAACAATGAAAGTTTCAACAAGGATAATACAATTGCCTTTCTTACCCCGCCAAAGAAAGGCAGCAGACGGTCGGGATAAGTCTAAAATAAAAATACGAGTCACCACGCTAAGTTAAGAGATACGTAGAGAAGAAGAAAATGAACAAAGTGGATAGAGTTCCTCAACTGTCCAAACAAGGAGCATCAATTCCATCGAGTATATAACTTTAAAATTTAGATACATAAGGCATACTTCTGATTTGGGTTAATACAAAAATGTCATGATGGAAAAAAATATCTTTAGACAAATATATATCTTCCTGATTGACTCCGCTGCTGAATCCTCTTAACTTACATTATCATCATACCTTTCTTTTCCTATAATTCAGAACTCAACTCAACTCAACCGACATCTTTGTCCCTCCCTTATTCTTATAAGGAAGTAATACCTCCCCCAGATCCCCCAAAGAATAAACTAGGTTGTCCTTTTTTAAATAACCCGGGGTCTGATCCGTCATCTTTAAAAACAAGGGTAAAAACAAGGGAAAGAAAGGGGGAACCCAAATGAGCAGGAAGAAACCGAAACCAGACTGGGAATTTACTCGAAACAAAACCCCTAGAGCAAGTGTACAACTCTCAACCCTTGCCTGCTGTCAAGATTGCACAGCCAGCCTCTGAAGATGCTCAAAGAAGACTTGAAGGCTCACATCATCTGTGAAGATCACATCTGACCCAGCAGCCATCTCATTAGCATTATTGTATGTAGCTGATGGGTTCAATTTTGCCAATAAGAATCTAGCCTGCTCAGCACGGAATCACAAACATATAAAGCTTTGCATGAGATAAAAGCTAAAATAAAATCATATCAACCACTGTTTCAACTAGACATGCATTATTACATATAGAATTCAAAAACTCTGGGGGACCAAGAGCAACCATCAAGAAGTTAATTGTATTGGACATTATGTGGATTTGAATACTCAAGACACTGGCTTTGTACCCTCTGTGAGATCTAAACATCTTTTTCTTATAGGTAAAATACATTTTTATTAATAAAAGAAACAGGCATAGTCCAAGTACACAAAAAGTATACAAAGGAAACACCTAAATATACATTAGGAACTAGTAGAAGCTACAAGAAAATCACGAAAACTAGCCCTATTGAAATCAATGACAATGGCCCAACTGAAAAAAAGTATTGAAGACAAATCTCTGTAACTCCTCCACAGAACATTCCCTATCTTCAAAAAACCAACCATTTCTCTCCGACCAAAGACACCACATAAGACACGGGAATTATTTTCCACACAGCAGCTATTTGGGAGTTACCCTGAAGGCCACATACAAAACCAATCCTGTTAAAGATGTCATTCCACAAAATCCCAGCCACCTCACAATGTAATAATAAATGATCCACAGATCCGCCATTTTTCTCACATGTACCTATCAGTAATAAAAGCCCACATTTCCTCACATTATCTATGGTAAGGATTTTTCCAAGGGCAGCCGTTTCTTTGCAGGACCTTACAGCTTCAAATTCACTTCCAAGGAAAAGAATCATGGGTCTGGACTATTAGCACCTTGTACAAAGATCGAACCATGAATCTCCTACTCCCATTATGAAATCAAACCATCCTATCCACCACGCCATTACCAATGTTCATTGCATACAAGAAGCAGAAAAATTCAGAAATAGCTCCTAATTCCCAAGCCTGTACTGCTCTTTTGAAACTAGAATTCCACTGTAGTGAGCCACAAGATCTACCCATCATACATACCACCAAAGCCTCCTTATCACATGCCATTTAAAAAAGAATAGGGAACACAAGCTTGAGGCCCTTATCACCACACTAAGTATCATGCCAAAAACGAATTCTAGAACCCTCACGTACTTCAAATCTGAAAAGTTTAGTGCAGATGAAGCACTAGCTTCTCCAACACTGCCTTATACAATCCCCCCCCCCCCCCCCAAAAAAAATAAAAATAAAAAAAAACCAAAAAAATAAAAAAAAAAACACCTGAAAAAATCTCGGATCTCAGATGATGATAGCCTCAACTAATACTACTTCTCATGACAAGCCATTGGCCCACCAGCTGATACCGTTGTTCTCAACCTCGTAAACAGGAGACAAAAAACTGCAAACCTCCCTAAAATTTTTCACAAAACTGATCCGTCCTTTTCAATGCACCACTCAGGAATAACAATGAAACCACGCCCACCACTATCCATGTGTTCTGCAATCACCAAGTATCTACATAGAAATTTGAACAACATTGATCCAAAAAGGCATGATTACCCTCAAGCTAAGTTGGTATAGAACTCGCTGGAACCACCCAACCGAACACAGGCTTCCACCGTCCGTCTGCACCAACCAACCCGTCTTTCCATAACCAAAAGTGAACTTCTTCACCTTCCTGCTCTTCTCCATAATCCAATAATGTTGTTGGCCCACTTTGTCATAATCCAATAATGCTCTTTCCCATAATCCCATAATGCTGTTGGTCCACTTTGTTGTAGTCGAAATCCTTAGTTTCCACCAACAGACTCCTCAAAAGGGTCCAGGTAACACTAGTCGGTGCTTCTTCAAATGTGATTTGACAAAGAACATAACTGTAACTATTTTCATGATGGAAGTCCCATAGATATTGCAAGAGACATAATTCAAGTCTTGACAGATTTACATTGTGAACAGAACAGGCCCCAAGTTAATTGACTTCTCTTACCTTTAAAGTTCAAGTTCTAACAAGGGAATTTATTTGAGGGAAACAACTGTTTTACAAAAGGTATGAATGGAGAAAGGCATGAAATATTGTCTCAAAGTCCCATATATTTGTTGAGAAGGTGCAAATTGAATAACATTTCATCCATCATGAGGAAGTAGTTAATAGAACAATAAGTTAAACAAACAGAGAGATTCTGAAGAATAATGCACATATTGACAATTTCTCATTAAATTAAAATGATCATAGTTTGATGTTTTTACCCTATTCAATACTCTGACAATTTCTCATTAAATTGAAGTGATCATGCTTTGATGTTTTTACCCTATTCAATACTCTGCTAAATCGAATTTTATTTACCTATAGACAACTTTCAAGCCCAAACTTAACGTGTATATTTTCAAAGATTTGATTCTTAAATTACATTATCTAAATCAAGATTCAATTTGTTGAGACATATTACTAGACAAGATTGCCAGATTGTAGAACACAATAACAGATCCAAGGACAGAAGCTTTGCAAGAAACTTGGGCGTGAATATAAAGAACCACTATAGCTGAAGATACGGATAGGCCAGTAATATCCTCCCCCACCCAAACAAAAAAAAATAACAAAACCCTCAAATATTACAATCAAAACATCATGAACAAAAGTTCAAATAACTTTCAGGAGTTATTAGAATTGTTTGTCAAGCAGGTGTTATTAGAATTGTAGAAGATATTCGAGGTTAAACAACTTAATATCACTGGAGACCAATATAAATTACTCGCAGTAAGTTCTTAAGTCTGCTAATTAGCAGGAGTTAAATGTAATGGCATTACCGGCACTTAAGGAAGATTTACATAGGTCAAGGGTAAGCCACCATTTTGCAGGCTAGAATTGCCATTTTATCAATTCAGATTCAACAAAATTCACCATCATATTTAAAGATTTGTCACTATGCAGATCCAAGAAAAGAAATCATTCCAAGCATTCCATCTCCCTAAGAGAATCTCCTATACTACCACATTCGTTCTATCTGACTATGTTGCTGAGAATACATATTACAAACTACAGAATCAGTCATCAGTCTTCAGTATGTAAACAACTGCATAGCTTCTAGTAAGATTCAATTGACTAGCGATGAATTTATGTTAAGCATCAGCAACTGCTCAAAGAAAATGAATTTTAGAAAAATAATTAATAGCAACAACAGAAACATAAAAAACTGAAACTTGGGAAAAAATGTACTAACCTGGGAGCCATGCTGATCGCATACCACCAATCTAGGGACAGGAAATCTTTCCCGAATGATCACCTGGGAATCATCATAAGGAGCTTGCAATAGATGTGCAAATGCCTGAAAGAAAACAAGTATATTCAGTTAAGGGAAAAAGCTTATTTGACATATGCACGACCCAGAGAAACAATCTCTGAAATGAAGTTTACTTGTAAAGACTTGCATTGTGTAGTGAAACTATCGAAAAATAAATAAAAAAGTAAAAACTTGTTTCTCTTTTATTGATAAGATTAAAAAAATTGTTAACACTAACATTTCAACCAGTTCCAGAACAATTGCATTGATACCTGGTGTCCTGGCTGATTATGGTATCCTGCATTACGCCACTGAGCTATTTGCATTCCATGGAAAATTACAACACTGAAATAGGAATCCAGCAAGAGAATACGGTCCGCTGCAATGGAAGCCACATCCAACAATGCTGGAGCAGGCAGTGAATTGAATGAATAGGATATCAAAGACGGTTGAATCATAACAGCAGCATTTGTGATATTTTCCCGGTTTAACAACATGCGGAAATAGGCAGTCTCATCTGGACTGTTGTTAAAAACCTGCCAACACCCCACCAGAATCCCCCCACCCCCCAAAAAAATAATAATAATAATAAAGTGCATTAGGTGCATATGCAGACATCAACTACCGTATGCGAGAAGGAGAAGAAAAAAGGAAAAGAAGAGAAGAAAAAAACAACCAAGTCATGAATACCTGTACAAATTGTGATCTTCTCAGATTAAACATAAACTGAGGGAACAATGAAAAAGAAGGATTTAATGTAAAAGACGCTGGATCATCCTTCTGGTAGTCACCAAATTTAGAACAGAGACGAATGAGAGACCGATCCAACCACCGTGTAGCATCAAACCCTTCCTGATTAAAGATAAATAAAAATCAATCATCAGGTGTGCCACTTTGATAACGTCATTACACAACATGCTACAAATCTATTGTTGCACTAGTGAAGAGGTAAGAATTTATAAATCTTCATGTACTTTTTCTAAGCAAGATTCTTAAAATTAATCTGCTCTTAAAAATAGAATAATCAACCCATAGGGGTTGGCTCAAGTGGTAAGAGCCTTGGTCTTGATGACATGCTCCCTCCAATCTAAGGTTCGATACCTTAGGTGCAAACAAGTTATAGGGGCCATCGGACTGGAAAATTTTCCCTTGAATTACCCGAGGTACACTAGCAAAAAACTCTTTGTCAAAGGCATGTGCACCCCTAGGATTTGTCGGGCCTTTGTTCTAGACACCCAGTGAAAAACAAAAAAGTGAGAGTAATCTGTTTCCAGACCCAACATATAAATGCTAACAAAAAAACACTTGATTAAAAAAAACTAGATCATTACAATCAGACGCTCAGATGGAGCGTTACTCTACAATTCTTGAGTTTCAAATACCTTTGAAATTGGTCTCACACATGAAAACTATCTCCATGAATTTTTGAACTCCCCACTATCATCTATTCAAACAATAATAGAGCTTGCTTTCAAATTAAACAATTAGAGATACAACAGATGGTGAAATATCTATGATTAATAAATATATACACATGAGAAATTAACAGCCAATGAAAAAACTTGTAAGATACCTCTGTCTCCATTTTCAAGGAAGTCAATCTTGCCATTACCACAGCAGCAGTCTCCTGATCAAATCCTTGTGCCAATTCCTATGTAAGAAATAATTTTCCTATCAGCATTTACCTCCACTTCATGGATATATCTTTAATTATAGACTGTAACAATGGTGAAACACCATCGAACAAGATCGCCAAGCAACTAGTAGAGATAAGCAGAACTCAACTTTTCATAGAAAATTAATATCATAAGAATCAATAAAAGCAGTGAGAGATTAAATATCATGCAACAACACATACAGGACCCTAAATATGGCCAACCATTCAACAGAAGCTTTAATCAAATCAACATATGTTTAACAGAGGCTTACCAATAGATGTATTATAATTTTCTTTCTATAAGTAACAATAAAGTTTTGTTGATTGGAAGTATACACGGGAAGTACACACGGATTTCACCTAGCATAATCTAGGAACTAGAACGTATTATAATTTTAACATTCATAATCATTGATGAACAAAACCTATGCAATGTGATAAGAAAATACAGACGTGACAAGACAAATCGTAGAAACATGAGATAGCCATCGCAAGGACTCATCAATAGATAAAATTATTCTTTCCTAGTTGTTGTTAGGTGTATTCTTTGTATACAATCCGAAATGATGCCTCCAAGGAAAATGTGTCATAGACATCCAATATGATGTACTCGCCCCTTCAGAAGCATTCCTTCTGCATAGACTTCCATCTTACAATTGAGAAGTTGGACCTTCAGAAGTTCAAGCCAATATGTCGCGTCCATGGAACACATATGTCATAAACATCCAATAAGGCATGCCTTTAAAAGCATTCACTCTAGTGGGGCTTAATTGAAAAGTTGGAGTAACAATGTGAACCTTTATTTCCCCAAAAGTCATTGGAATTTTATTTGTATTCCACATTCGTTGAAAGTGAAATTGCAATATACATGAACATTCACTCCCTTTTTTATTTAAAGGAGTAACTAGAAAATTAAGTATGCGCATGCACACATGGTTGCTCATGTGTGCACACCCATGCTAGGAAGCAGGTACAGGTGTGTGTCAAATGTGGCAAACAGTCTCAAATACGATGCTAGCTCACCCTAAAAAATTAGGTCAAAAACAAAATTTACATAATAGGCATAGAGCACGTTCCATAGTTTCATACCAACTCTACAAGACTTCCCCATTGAGTTATGCCGCAACAATCTGAGAAAATTAACCGCATTTCTTTGGGCTTCAGCTATTGTATTAAATGGAACTAGTATTCATGATTTTATTATATCTTCTTCTAGTTCATATACTTCCTATATACTTGGGCTTTACCTATTACTTGTTTCAATAAAATATTTCTTATCAAATAATTAAATATATATATCCGCCATCTTTGGCACCAGAAAAAAGAGGGAGATGTTATTAATGAACTGACAGATCTGCCTGTGTGCTGTT
Source organism: Carya illinoinensis (assembly GCF_018687715.1). Classification (NCBI taxonomy): domain Eukaryota; kingdom Viridiplantae; phylum Streptophyta; class Magnoliopsida; order Fagales; family Juglandaceae; genus Carya; species Carya illinoinensis. The sequence continues at coordinate 18,521,000 of NC_056753.1, read as the reverse complement.
TTGCATTCATTTACAACATGTTGATGTAGTTATTGATGATTATCTTAGCCTGTAAATTGAACCAGTAAATCTCACATAAAATCTATGGTTTCATGCCTTAAAATATATACATGCAACAAATGGATAAAGGATTTTATTAGTTTTTGAACAGTCACAGAAAAATGAGCTACATCGCAGAAAAAAGATATGAAAACTAAAGTCACAAACCTCTGAGCTCACTGCACTATCTATCCATCCTCTACTAATGGTTGTCACTCGAAGTATTAATTGACCTTCAGGGTTTTGATAACTGCAAGTACATATAAGACCTCAAAAGTCAATTAAAAACCAAAACCAAATAAAGAAAAAGTGGCACAAATATGTGTGCACACATGAATATACGCATATGGTAGTCCCATACTGATACAATCCACAAACATACCTAGTGAGAAACTGCAAGTACAACAGGGGATTTACAGTTCCTGGGGTATTTGATCGATCACTTGATGAAAGATCAAAAAACACCGTCAAGCAAGTGCTTTTATCAAGACCACACAATTTCCATGCTGTTGTACCACCTTCCCCAATGGTTGTATCAGCAACAGCAGGTCCTTTCTGCAAGGTTTGCAATAATCAGCATCAAACACCACCATTACAAATTTGCTCGGTCTTATTTCCATGGACCTTAAACAATTTACCAAAATGATGCCATCAAGCTAAATAAAATCATGCTTTTAGAATTAAATGGTGCAACCTTTTCCAACGATGTGCAAGGCCCAATTATCCCCTGGATTTTAATGTCCTTTGAACAATTGATCTCTAGCGTGCCACTGAAACAAAATAGTTAAGTGAGCTTGACAATTAATTACAAGCATTACATGGACCATGAATAATAGCAGCAAAAAGCCAAAGCTTTTTTTATTTTATAAGTAAGCAGCATAAAACCAAAGTAAAAGAAGAATAAAAGCAAAAGAGAGTCTGCACGGGTTAAAGCAATTGTGTGAAGCACAAATGATGGAACTTGAGAAGTCCTACTCTCACAGGCACAATTTTAACTTGAAATAAAAGGGACCTTAAACAAAAAATTAAAAAAAAAAAAAATTAGGTACAATCCATTGAAGTAGAAAATAGACATCGAGTGTTCAATAATGACAAACTCACTTAAAACAAAGGCCCAGAGACTGCTCCCCTTCTTCGAATACCCGCTTGAAAGAATCTTTAAATACAGGATGACCAAAACTTTCAGCTTGAACAACAAGCCCACCAGTTTTTTCGACCGCAACTTTCATTTCTGCAACCCCAACCTATATATTTAAAATTCCCAAAAGTAAAAGCTTATCAGGTACAATCTACAATGCATAAAAATTGTGATTATCAAATAAAACTCGATTATTCTTGATTTATTAATTGTTCGTAACTATAATATTTATAATTTCACTATAGAAGCCAAAACTTTTGCCACAAAACCCCTCAAAAAACAGCCCTACAGAAGAAGCAAAGGCAACACAAGCACAAGCACCAGAGATTAACATGTTATGCATCAGGTTTTACTTCAAATGGTAAATTGCTGCAATCAGTTGTAATAAAAAAACCCACTAGGTAAAAGAAGTACCTAAACAACAATATATTGAATACTAATCAATGACAATAAACAAAGTTCAAGAAGTGAACAGGATCTTATTTCTTGAATACATGAAATTATAAACATGCTTATGTTTTAATGTGAGACCATCGGCCTTCTTAAATGTTGACCGTTCCTGCATCAAAAATAACGAAAAAGAAAAATTATACTAACACAAAATATGAAAAACACACTTTACAATTTATTTTTTAGTTTTTATTTTTCTATAAGCAATCAAAGAACTTAATAAAAAAGGGCAAAAGACTGTCACTTCAAATAAATAATAAAATGTTCCAAATCATACACGCATACATGAGTTCTTCAAATCTGTAATAAATCTACTACAATATTTAAACGGGAGGCTCATTTTCCTCCCCCACTTTCTCATGTAAGCTTCTTTGTAAATAAACTCTACATAAAAAATCAATTATTCCACATGTAAGCTCTCCATGCCATGTTACCATGAAAAGAAGGTGTCAGGACCCACACTTTGACAGTATAACAAGAACTGCAAGAAGGAATCTTAGATTACTTGACAAAATTCAAATAAAAAAACATACATGAAAAGCAAAATTTATACAAGAAAATTATTCATTTGCTTGTGAGTGTTAGGGATATGCATGAATAAGGCTACTCAATATTCAACTCAAATTTGACTGTCATTTTTAATTCGATTTGATTATTAACTAAATCGTTCAAGAACACAAAATTGGGCTTTATTATCAAACGATACAAACTCATAAAACTCGCTCAGCTTGACTTATTAGCCCGTTCAAAATATTACCATACATATATAAATACATTGTATCATATATGTATATATTATGAAATAAACACATACACATATATAGTGACTATTATCAATAAATAAGATATTATATAAGAAATATATAATATAAGTTTTAATTCCTTATTTATAAATATAACTAACATAAATGTTATAAAATATACTCATTTTTTTATGTAAGTTCATATGGTTACATATGGTAGATATTAGGTACTATAAATATGCAAATGTTCTATACAGGTTGAACTTGAGTGACCCAAAAAGCTAGTCAATCTCAAGCTTGATTTTAGTACAATCGAACCAAGCTTGACCAAGCATAACTCACCCAAACTTGGCTTGATTATGGCCCTACTGAGGGTACATGAAAAATGATAGGCTAAAGACTTCTAGAAGTCATAAAAGAATTAAAAAGCAAACTAACACAGACCTGATCGAGGGCAGAAGCAAAAAGGTCCAAAACATGACCCTGGCTAACCAGCTGATTTGCAAGATTTTCATAGAATTTGACTGCTTTCTTAAAATAAGGTGCTGCATCCTTATCAAGATCTTTATGTGATCGTACTGGATCTGATAGATCTTTTGATATAATCTACAAAAATATATTCAAATCAATGTTGTTACCATCAAGAAATTACAAGAACAAAATTAATCCTTGGAAATTTATCAGTTTAATAAAGAAAAAAAAAAGGTAGCTCTGTCTCCCAACTTTCTTATGCTGCACGTGACTATCAGGTCCAATGAGTAAATTCCAGGATAAATTCCTCGTTAAAGAGGCTTTTCTTCTACATGGAACAGAGCATAAACCAGTCTCAGGTTTGATTCATGAAACATTGAATAGGAAAATGATGTGTGAGTACCTCGGCCTTGGCTCATGTTATAAATGCATGGGACCATATTGGTATGATACTAGGCTTGAGCCTGGAGACTGCAAATGCAACAAGTCTTATACTCGGTTGAAACCCAACCCTGTCTAAGTTCTAATTCGCACCCATCACACGAATCATGTAAATCGTCGGCTTCTTACCAATGCAACATGGGACGTCGTAGCCCCTAGAAATTATTTGCACCCAAGGGATTGAACCTTAGACTCGGGAGAGTCTTTCAGCAATTCAACAAAACCCCCCTAAGCTAGACGCTTCACCAACCTGACCACAGAGAGAATAGAATGGGTCGCCCTAGCCCTAGTCTTACTAAGAGTTTGAATTTCTCTGTAGGATAGTAGGGGTGAATGGATTGCCTTAGTGCAATTTGGCTCGCGGAATCACGTCCAATGAACAATTGCCTCCTTTCTACCTTGAAAAGAAAAGTGTTTACCCTCAAAACTAATGGTCTTACCACTTGGAGCCAACCCCTAGGGGTTAAAATATATCTGACTCCATTAATAATAAAATTGGAAATAAGAATTCCATTAATAAAAATGAGAGACCCAAGGAACAACACTTCATCTCATGAGTCAGCAATCATGGTAGATGTAACCTATTTAACTTACCTAAACTATTCGATTCCACTCTTATGGTGCAAGACATATTATCTAAAAAGAGTCCTAACAATATTAGCTAAACTCACCAATGTTGTGAAATAATGTTGAAATCCTTATCGTTCATTTTTCATGCTCTACCCACCTGTGGGTAGCCCAAGTAGCAAGGGCAAACTTGTGCGCATGAGCCCCATGTCACAAGTTCTATTCTCCCTAGGATCAAACTGCGATTAAGTGGGAGACCATGGCAGTGGGTTGTTGTGCTAATCTCCTCGAGAGTTTAGGTTCCATGGGTGAGTTTTAAGGGCTCTACCGTGGGGTGGTTCCCCGGCATCAAAAGAAATAAAAATAAAAAATCATGCTCAATTCCTTGTCATTTTTTTCCATACTAACATGCATTCATAGTACTACACACGAAAATATGAACCAAGGTGACTTTGAAGCAATAAGGTACAAATGAAAAACTACAAGATCCCAAGTAAACAATAATAAACGTGCATTATAACCGTGGAGGTCAATTAAAGTAGAAGATAACATCCAGCACATATTAAAAACAGTAATAGCAAATAAGACAGGATTTTCTTTTACCGTGCCGGGCCCTTCTGTACAAGGACCACCAACTAGAGCTATAATTCTAGCACCAGTGCCAGTGGAACAGGCTCCAAGCAATCCTGCTGAAACACTTAAAGCCACTCCCGTGCACCGCGATGCCCGACTCCCCGGCGGAACAGGCCACTGATCAGTTTCCAACTCGTCCAACAACTGAAATGCACAACAAAATCAAAAACAAATCCTCAAAAAATCAAAAATCAGCCCTCCCTCAATAACAGAATCACACAATAGAATTCAAAAACCCACCGCGTTGAGCGTGTACTCACAATCCGCAGCGGGCAATAAGAACCGCGTGACGCCTGAATTCGGAAACCCAATCGGCACGCCCTTCTGGTACCCTGTTCCGCCAGCTCGCCTGGCCACCCCAAGCCCCAATTGGTCCAAAACCTGCTCCTTGGAAATCTCTTTGTTCCCCCTGAACACGTACACCTTGGACATATCTGAGAACCCCAATTCATGCACCTGAACCTGGGTCCCAAACGAAACAAACCCCACCAGCGCGTTCTCCGGCAACAACCCGATGGCACGCATTAGTGCCGATTTAACGTACCCCATTTCCTCCTCGATCATGCAGGTATCAAGCATGAATAAAAACACGGGCGAGAGCGGAGAAGGACCGAGATTAGGGTCAGGATTTTGGGGGAGGGAATATTGCACAGTGGTATACTGGGCGTAGAGCTCGCCGGGGAGGTTGGTCTCGGAGATCATATGGTAGTGAGGAGGGAAGTGGTTGCGCTGGTAGCAGAAGGGGCAGATCCAGATCTTGGCGGTAAAGTCCACCCGCGAGAAGGGGTTGAGGACGGCTGAACAGGTCTTGCATCTGAGGGGCGCGTAAGGGAGGTTGGGGATGTCCGGGTGGTGGCGGATCGGTGAGATGGAGGCGGCGAGTGGGATCACGCACTTGCTCGCCTCGACCTTGGTACGCGGCCATACGTTCCATGACATACGCACTCCGTCGAGACCCTCCGGATCTGTGTTCGCGATCTCCGACATATCTATCTCCCTAAAAGGATTCAAATACCGCGGAATTTAGAGGCGACCCCTTACAAAATGAGAGAGAGGGGTCACCGGAGAGAGAGGGGGAGAGAGGAGGGAGGAGATAAGAATAGTGAATCCTTACTGCTAAATTATAGATCCGACGCCATTTTTGTGCAAAAGATGAACAACAGAAATTCCATTTACTACTTTCTTCGCTGCTGCGAGGCCGACGACAGCGAAGTCGTAGGTGTCTTTTCTCAATTCCTATTTTTTAAATTCTTGTAACATATATACAGAACTCTTTTTTTTTTTTTTTTTTAAGTTGGTTTCCTTGGTTTGAGGTACTTGTGTTACGATCAAACCGATGGAAATTGTCTCGGTTCTTGTTGTTAAACCTGTTGATAAAATCATAAATCCATACATACCAAGCTTTTTTTCCAAGAAATGAATAAGTGAAAAATTAATATTTGAGTTATGGTCTTTATAATTGAAATTGTTTTGAGAATATGAAAAATAGAAATATATTCTTTAATCCACTCAATTATACTTGTTTTCATAAATGAAATGAGTTGATGTTAAATTTAAAAATAGTTAAAATATATTTTTTAATATTATTTTTATTTAAAAATTAAAAAAATTGAATTATTTATTTTATTTTGTTTGAAAATTTTAAAAAAATATAATAATTAAATGAGATGAATTGAGAAAAATTGAAAACAAACTATGCGAGTTATGAATATGAGAAGGCGGACTATATTTGAAAAACCTAAACTTATGGAATATTTTCAATCTCATCTAATTTTTAAACATTTGAATAGAAATTATATATACAGTTTTAATATATAAATTTGAGTTATTCCTTTTAGAAAAAGAATTTAAATATAAAATTCACATCAAGAAATCTATTTTTTAATAATGAATCTTATTTTTTAAAAGTAAAAACGACACCCAATAGTTATATCTACATTATTCTTATATATTCAAATTTTGTAAAATATAAAAATATTAAAAAATTAATTTTCAAATCAAATTTATAAAAAAAATACAAAAACAAAAATAAGAAAAAATCTATTTGCAGTGGCAACTGCATGTGCAATCCTTTTATTAAATAAGAAAAAACATCATTTTATAAGAGATATTTTTATAATTTTCAAAATTTTTAAAGATAAAATTGCTTAGTCCTATATTGCAGTCTCTATTTAAAGACTGTACATAACATTGCTCATAAAGTTATTACACAAAAAGAGAGGATCAAGTGAATACAAAGGGGTAAACGGGATTTGGTTGAGGTATGGGAAACATAATACAAAAATAGACCATACATTCCATTCACAAGGTGGAAAATCAAGCCGACTATTGCATGATCAAAAAGAAATTAAAGCTTTTAGCAACTACTATAAAAGCCTTATTTACCACTTCAAGCCCAAATGGAATTTTCCCCGTGCTTCAAACAATATTGCTAGTGTTAGATGCATTTTTTTTTTTTAGAGAATTGATATTTATAATCTTAAAATATGCAAGTCTCATGTATTTTTTTTTTTTTTTGAAAAATAGTTAAATTTAGACTCACATAAAAAAATTATTTTTTAAATAGTGAACTTTACTTCTTTTCAAAATGAGTGCAATGGGCTTGCACATACCAGAATTGTATCTAACATTACTCTTTCTTTCAATATGGCTGAACCCTAATAATACGATTGAATGACCCACAATAACGATTGGGGATTGATACGGTCCTTGAATGCTCATCTGTGAAATAAATAATAAATAAACTATATAAATTGTAAATAAAGAGAGATGCATAGAGATTTACGTAGTTCGGTATAAATGTCTACATCCACAAGTCATTGGGGTGGAAATTCACTGTATTGACTAATTTTACAATTTCTCATAATCTCTCACAACTCTCAATACAATGAAGAAAATAGGGTTTGGAGAAGGTTGAAGAAGACTTCTTCATCGTGGAAATTTGGAGGATCGTGACAACCTTGGCTTTCCCTTTTCAATTTTTAATGGGTCACTAAGATGCCAGACCTATAACTCGTACAGTGGTGGAACTCAGCAATTTTTTCTTGGGCAGTCAACTTTTCTGCCATATGACACGTTTATGTAAAATAAGATGAAATTATAAAATTATAAAAACATAACTATATATAAAATTATATCTTTATAATTTGCTACATACACATAAAAATATAATTATAAAAACACAACTTAATAAATGTTTCATATTTATGATGACATTGTTTCGTGGAATAATTCATCTATTATTATTTTGTAATGAAACATTTATAATATGTTTTCTTCATAAAACCTATCGAATGATCTTTTAGGAAGTCCGTCTTTTATTCTAGTATGTATACTTGCTTATCAAATTTTATGTAAAACTTAAATATTTTCGTGTCACATTAAACATATAATACTATAATTGAGATTTTAAATAAACTTTTTTTTTGCTCAATGAAGTCTAGAGAATAAAACATTTCAACTGTTTTTCATATAAATCATCATGCTTAATGGTTTTTATTGTATTTTGACTTTGAATTCCATATTAGGAAGCCTACTATTGTATAATAGAAAACTGTAAGTTTCATATTAATTGATTTATTATTTCTCGTAAACTTAGTTTTAATTTAGTTCTGATGAGGCTCCATCCTTAAAAGTAGCTAATATATAGAAATTACAAAAAATTTTAGGGCTATATGAAAAGAATTGGAGAGATGCATAGGATTGTTTATTCGGATTCCAGACCGAGAATCCGGATATACCTGGCCCGGATATACCAAGTTTCCAACACGGGCCGAAACTCAGGTGAATCCGAGTTTCGAAAGCCCAGAAATCCAGGTATTGGGTTGTACCCAATTTTTTTTTTAATTTAAAAAAAGTCAGTTTTTGAAGCATATTTTAAAAAAATAAATAAAATAAAATTATTTTTTCTTCAAACATCGCGTCTATTATTAATAAAAACCCATATTTATACAAAAATGTTGCAAAGCATAATTCTCCTATATTTATTTTTAAAATAAAAAAAAATGTATTAAAAATCATTTTTTTTTATAAATGCCTATATGATGTGAAAAGCTTTTCTAAATCATTAAAAAGCATAATACTAACATTTTCCAGAATAATAAAAATGAAAAAATAAAATACAAATCAACTACATATTACATTATTTTGTTATTTGGATATTACATTATAAAATACAAAATTACAATATATGAATTACAAAATCATTAGCATGGTCTTATATCAATAATTTAATCTCACACCAAGTAGCAACTTCAAGTGATCTGATTGAAAGAAAGCCTGCAAAAAAACAAAAGTTTTGAATACTTAGAAAAGCTCAACAAACCTATTAGTTTTTCTGGGGGAAAATGAAAGGAAATGGCAAACTTACTTTTGAACAGAAAGAACAAACCCAGCAGAATAAGAAACCTTGATCCCATTCAGTAATGTGATGAACTTGATGCAAGAAAAGCCCTTCTCAAAACCACTAGAACAGAAATTTTTTATAAGAATTTCATTTCCAACACAAAATAGCATAACAAAGATGTAATATCTACAAACGCTCTTTCTCTCGAGAAACAATAGATCAAAAAGTGGCAATGGCAACAAAGAGAGATAACTCATTACAGAGCAAAGAAACCCATTAGAATCTATAGAAGATGCATATATATGTCCAGATCATCATAAGCTAGTAATAAGGCATGGAAGTCTTATTAATGCAGATAAGGTAGTTGCTGCTGAATTGGTCTAACACCTATTTGGCTCTGTGTGCCATTGCTTTACATCCCCAATACTGGTGGTTTTGGTAAATTTCAAAAAAGTTTGTAGCTCAAATTTTAAGTATAATGAACAAAAGGTGGTATCATAATATGATAAGTAGAATTTTTCTTATTAGATAATCTCAAAATACAGAAATATAGCATTCTTGTTATATCATAATATGATCACACGATTAATTTTAAATTATATAAATAAATTTTAATTATGCACCAGATACATTATATGAATGGAATATAGATGGATTATCTGAGTATGAAATATTAAATTATTTTCAAGAAATGATTATGGTAGCTAATGTTTATAAAGCGAGTAGGAGGGCAGATCATCAAGTAACACATGTTCTGATTACAGGTTTCATTGGCCAACTAAAAGGCTAATGAGATCATTACCTTACACAAGAATAAAGAATAAGAATATTAAGCACTTATAAACATGATGAAAATATGGAAAAGATTAAGATAAAAGATGGTCAATCTATAGAAGATGTTGTTAATACTCTAATATTTATATTAACAAAACATTTTGTAGGTGATCCTTTTCAATTTAAAAAAAGAACTAGTGATTTATTTATTAATTTAAGATGTCCTCAATTATCCGATTTTAGATGGTATAAAGATGTCTTTCTAAGGTTATGATCAGAGATGACTGCCAACAATCATACTGGAAGGAAAAGTTCATAGCCGGACTTCCTTATTACTTCGCCCAAAAGGTACGAGAATTTTTAGTAAAATCAAACGGTATTATTGATTTTATTAATCTCATATATGAAGACATAATATCTTCTATTAATAGAACTGGTCTGATAATGTGTAACGACTTAAGATTAAAAAAGCAAATGGAAAAATAAAAGAAATTTGCTACGAAAGAATTAAGTACCTTTTGTGAACAGTTTGGTTATTCTCTACTATTAGCTCCTTTTACAAGACGTAAAAAGGGAAAAAGAATTTATAAAACTTATCCAACTAAGAAAAGAAAATATAAAAAACCTTACAAAAAGCCAAAAGAAAAACAAATATATAACAAATCAGTAAAGAGTACAAAAAAGTTTAATAAAAAGAAAAAACAAATTGTCTATTATAAATGTGGAAAGGCTTGACATTATGCATCAAATTGTAAGGTTAAAACAGTAATTAACAAATTAGATATACGTGAAGAAGTAAAAGAAAAATTAGTAAATATTTTTGTACAATCAAGTGAGGAAGATGAAATCTCTTCAGAAGAAAATGAAATTTATCAATTAAAAGAATCAAGTTTCTCAGTACAATCTTTTGATAATGAGTCAGAAGAAGATGAGATTCATGTTTGTAATTTTCTAGATAAAAATAATTGTATCTGTAACAAAACTATTAATGTATTATCATTACATGAAAATATTATATTAGAATTAATTGATAAAATTAATAATCCACAGGAAAGGAAAGAATATTTAGAAAAATTAAAAGATACTTTTACTAATCTCAAAACTTCTGAACCTAATTCAACCCCCTCATCATATGATTTTCTAGAAATAGTAAATAGATTCCAATCAGAAAAACAAAATATTACTTTAAAGGACTTACAACAAGAAATTAATGAAATAAAGAAATAAATTAGAAATTTGAAAGCTTCCAATACTAAACTTGAAGTTTCTAATGAACAATTATTACAAGAAATCATATTATTAAAAATAGATAAAAATAATGACACTCCTAAAAAAGAATAAGGAGAAAGCTCAGCAAAAATTACTAAAAATGAATCAGATAATTTTATAAATATACTTAATAAGATGAATTTTAAAAAATGGTATACTGAAGTAACTATTTCTATTAATGAAGAGTTCTCTTTTCCTGCAATCGCTTTATTAGATACAGGTGCAAATCTAAATTGCATACAAGAAGGAATAATACACTCTAAATATTTTGAAAAAATAAAAGAGACATTATCTCAAGCTAATGGAGCAAAATTAAACATAAATTATAAATTATCAAATGCACATATATGTAATGATGGAATTTGTTTTAAAACAACATTTATTTTAGTAAAAAATATCAACACCAGAGTAATATTAAGAAACTCATTTCTTACTCTACTTTACCATTTCTCTATAACAGAAGAAGGAATTTTCACTAAAGTATTAGAAAAAGAAATTCAATTTAAATTTTTATTCCCTCCAGTCTCAAGAGAAATTAATTCCTTAAAAGAAGCCTTATTAATGAAAGAAATTAATTTTTTAACAAAAGTTAAGATCAAAAGGAAAGAAAAACAAATAAATTTCTTAAAATAAGAATTAAAATATAAAAGAATTGAAGAACAATTAAAAGATCATTTATTACATAATTTACCTAATGCTTTTTGGAGTAGAAAACAACATATAGTTGAATTACCTTATGAAAAAGAATTTTCTGAAAAAAATATTCCTACTAAAGCCAGACTCATTCAAATGAATAAGGAATTATTAGAATTATGTAAACAATAAATTAATAATTTATTATCTAAATGACTTATTAGAAAGAGTAAATCACCATGGAGTTGTACTGCTTTTTATGTAAAAATAAAATAAAATTAGAAAGAGGTGTTCCTAGATTAGTCATAAATTATAAACCGTTAAATAAAATTTTACAATGGATTAGATACTCTATTCCTAATAAAAAAGATTTATTATCTCGACTTTATGAAAAGCGGATTAGATACCCTATTACAAAATTTGATATGAAAAGCGGATTTTGGCAAATTCATATTATTGAAAAAGATATATATAAAACTGCATTTACAATTCCATTTGGATATTATGAATGAAATGTTATACCTTTTGGATTAAAAAATGCTTATAGTGAATTTTAAAATATTATGAATGAAATATTTACGTCTTTCACTCATTTTTCTATAGTTTATATAAATGATGTATTAATATTCTCTTCATCAATTGAACAACATTGGAAGCATTTAAATACCTTTGTCCAAATAATTAAACAAAATGAGTTAGTAGTTTCATCATCTAAAGTTAAATTATTCCAAAACAAGATTAGGTTACTTGGACATGATATTTATCAAAAAACTATTACCCCCAATAAGTAGGGCTATAGAATTTGCTAACAAATTCCCTGATGAAATAAAGGATAAACAACAACTACAAAGATTTCTAGGAAGTCTAAATTATGTTGCTGATTTTTATCAAGCACTTAAACCGTTATGTAAACTATTATTCAAAAAATTAAAAAAGAATCTACCTCTATGGACAGAGGAATATACAAATATTATAAAACAAATAAAGGCTCATGTTAAGAAATTACCATGCTTAGGACTCTCATCTCCTAATGCTTTTAAAATTGTTGAAACAGATACCTCCGATCTTGGTTATGAAAGAATTCTAAAACAAAAATTATTAAATGAAAAGGAACAGATTATTCGATTCCAAAGAATTATAGTACTATTAAAAAAGAAATTTTAGCTATTGTATTATGCATTTCTAAGTTTCAAGATGATCTTTTGAATCAAAAGTTTTTATTTAGAATTGATTGTAAATCAGCCAAGGAAGTTTTAATCAAAGATGTTAAAAACTTGGATGGTAAGCAAATATTTGTAAGATGAGAAGCTATTTTAAGTATTTTTGTTTTGACATTGAGGATATTAAAGGAAATTCTAATTCTCTTCCTGATTTTCTATCCCGAAAATTCTTACAGAGAAAATCATGTCTTCCTCAAAATCCAGAGTGAAATCCAAATCCTCCTATGCCAAACCACATTCTCCTTCTTATTTTCACATTGTCCTTCCGCCACACCAAAAACCTATACAGTATTAGGGACATTACCACAAAACATTAGGCCATCCTATAATCCATTTTCACCATTATCCTCTCCCAAATTACCTACATACTCAAAAGTTGTTTATTCTTCTAGTTTTACACATTCCCAAATTATCAATCCTCCACCATTATCTCAGCCTTCTGCAACTCCCATTATCTTTAAAACCCATTGGCATCCAGTCTTTCTTATTGAATCAGAATTATAGCACTTATTTGAACCTCAAAAATTACTTGATGCTTTTCTATTACCAGATTAGCATTATGTTCCCCAAAACACTATGAATATCCAAAATTTTTATGAATTTATTTTAGTAGACACAGATTCTATTATTATTTCTGAAATCTCTTGTTCTCTACAATCACAACTTTCTCCACCTGCAGTTCCGATTATTGCATTCTACAAAATTACTATTAAAAGATTCTTACCCTAGAACAATGGGGAAAAAACCCATATCTGACAAGAAGATTTTCTCAGCCATATGATCCTCCATATTTCGATTATTATGATTATCATCAAGCATGGAGCAAAACATTCTTGAGACAGAACAAGAATTTGCGTTATTCCTGGTTTCTCCATTTTGAAAAATTACAGGAAATTAAAACTCTTCCATGATGGTTCCTAATATGGTGGGATCAGTTTGGACCATAATCTCTCATTCTCCCTCTACCTCTCCAGGAGAGTCTTCAGGTTTTTATATTACAAAATGATTATCCACCTTCATTATCACACTGTCCACCACTTCTCATTTTCTTCCTTAAAACCAAATAAAACTGGATTATGAAATAAAAATATATCATTAAACCTCATCATTCTCTCAAAAACATTATGTTCTTGGCCCGTCAAGTTTCTGTAAAATGGTGGGAAAAGTACGATTATGATCATGTTGTAAAAATATTCTCAAAGATTACCAAGACCCCTGAAGTTCTAGTTCAGAGAAGTAGATTCCAAGCTTAATTAGCAACAATTACCAATAAAAAAGATTTGAAAAAATTAGCTGATACAATGTCATAAGTCTCGGACAGTGATGAAGAAGAAGACCATCAAGTCAGATTATTTCCAGTACAGCAGACAACATCATCGCCATTACAACAGGTCTCTCCCTCTCAACAGACCTCTCATTCTCATGACAATTCACCATATTATCCCTCACAGATGATAGATTCTCAAGATCAATTTGAACTGGAACTGGCAAATTATGACCCTCAGATTATGTAATTCCAAAATATTATTGTCCTTTTGTCCATTATCATAACATTGTTCAAGATGCCCGTCAGTCAAGAATCATCCAGCTGTCTATTTACTGTTTAGTCACACACGTTTAATAAATGTAACCGCCTATTTACTGTGTATAAGTTATTGGAGTCACTGTACATGTCAGTAATATTATTGTAAGTCACTGTTTTGGTGCCTATAAATAGGTAGTTTGTAAGTAAGGGAAGGTATTCAGAATTTCCCATCTGAAGCCATTCCTAGTCCTTCTCTCGTCACTTTCAAATACTCTCTCTTGTAAACTCCTTTCCATATATCCTGCCCTTCAATCTTTTGAAAATTAATCTCTTTGTAAGTATTATGTTTTTAATGAAGTTGATTTTATTGTATATTGCTCTTTACTTTTATTCATGCATTAAGGACAGTTGTACCGCCTGCCCTTATTTTCTGCACTTCATGCATTCTATTATTAATATTTATTATATTATATATTAATTATATTATATATCCTGGTATACGTAGTTGGTATTAGAGCCAACGGTTATTATATTATATATTGTTATTGTTATTTTATTGTTGATTTATTTTGTTTATGTTTAATTTCATGATGAATTATTACGCACATAATATTGGTTTTCGTGATCGTTATGAATTAAATTGTTTACAATATAATCTGAGACTTGAATTAAATAATTTAATAGAAAGGATAAAATATCTTAAAGAAAAATAATTATTAATGAAATTAGATTATTGCTCAATGATGGAAAAATATTATGTGTGACGCCCCCAAATCCCCACGCCCGAACACGGGGAAATCGAGACGTCCGGATGGTGACAACCCGGACCACCATCCAAACGACGGGTGCCAAGTGTGTGCAAGAGCGACAGAGTGCACAAGACAAACGCAGCGAGAAGTAAGTCAATAATTAAAAACCAGAATTTTTTCTTAATGTAATACAAGCCGTTTAAAACATACATAAATAAAATATTATAGCAACACAAATACATGTTCAAAAACAGATAAAAACACAGCATCAGCAACCCGGCGGAGCCGCATCCTCGGGCTCAGCCTCCTCCTCCTCTTCCTCGAACTCTGCACCAAAAGCTACGGAACCAAAAATGGTTCCGCAGGTAAGTATAACCCAAACACTACCAAATAAAAACACATATAGCTCAAACAACATGCATGCAAGAACAACCTAAACACATGCCCCGCAAAACCACATTTTTCCACGCACGCCAAAAACCCATATGGCCCACAAAACATCCAAGAAGTCAAACCTCGCCATTATCCCCGATAATGGCCCAAACCACCATTTTTCCAGAAAATGGATCATAACCGAAAACCATACCACACCCACACTGTATGCACCATGATCTCCCCTAGGGATCATCCGCACACCCTGGCTCAGTGCCACACTGTAGAGAACGGCTACGCGTGTGACACCTAAACAAGTGATGCCCAGACTCACGTCACACGCGCGAACCATCTGGGCCATCCTCTAGCCCTCACCAGCGAAAGGCCACGGAGTCGGTGAGTAGGGCGATGCCCGGTTCCGCGCCCGGCGCGTTCGTAGCCAAGCCTCCCCTAGCCCCGCTCCAGTCATCGCTCTCGACAACACAGGGGACGTCACTCAGTATTAACCACTCCCGAGTGACCAGAGGAGTTCCGATTACGCATACACCATGATCTCCCCTAGGGATCATCCGTATACATGGCTCTGTACCACACCGCAGGTAACGACTGCGCATGTGGCACCTAAACGAGTGATGCCCAGACTCACGACACGAGCGCGAACCATCTGGGCCATCCTCTAGTCCCCGCCACTAGAAGGACCACGGAGTCGACACGACATCGTCACCCTATCGTGCGATCCGGTCGTCGCCCTGCGACAACCCAGGGGATGTCACTCAGTATTATCCGCTCCCGAGTGACCAGAGGAGCTCCACCGTGATAATAACCCATCCCGGCTTGGGCTCGTGAGACACACGCAACCAAAGACCAAAAACGCAGATAAACATGAATTACTCAAATACAGCAAAAATCACATGCACGCAAATAAAATGCAACGCACGCCACACGGTCCAATCGAATCAACCAATCACAACCAACCAAACAAACACTCCATCCTCAATCCATCCGACCCCCGAAACTCCTCGGACTCAGTCCGGAATCAACAACCAACAACAGATAAAATAAATAAATAAATAAATAAAACAATTGAATGAGCAATATATATTAAAATCTGAAAATAGGGTTTGGAAAATACTTACGGCGCTAAACGGCAATTTTAGAAAACACGAGGCGTTGCGAACGGCGGAAAAATAGCAACGTCACAGTGAAAATTCACTGTGGCCGTGGGTCCGAAAAACCCACTTTTAAACGGGGACAAACTAGGACACGAGATTGGTAGGGAATGGTCTAGAGGTGGTTGTGAAGCTATTGGAAGAGACGGACGGCCGTGGGTGGCGGCGGAATGGCCGGAAATGGCCGGATTACCCAAAACGGAAACTAAGCTCGTAGGAGCTGTTCCGGTGGTCGTTGGAGGCCAGAAATAGGTGGGTTAGGACGGCAAGGAGTCGGTGATGAAGTGGTGAAGAAATGGTGGCCGGAGGTGGAGCGACGGCGGCGGATCGGAGCAAAATCCGTGCGCCTTTGCTGAGCTTTTTCCGGCCAAATGGCCGGCCGGTTGGGGGTGGGTTTTGGAGGGAAGGTAGACCGGAAGGAGAGGAAGAGAATGGGACCGGTGGGAGGCTGAACGGTGGCCGGACGGCGGCGGTAGGGGCTGGGGAAGGTTGACGCCGGCGTGAGGGAGAGAGAGAGAAGAGAGAGAGTGCACGGGGGGGGGGTCCGAGTCGAGCGGGAGAGAGGAGAGAGAAAAGAAAGAGAAAAAAGAAAAAGAAGAAAAAAGAAAAGAAGGGAAAAAGAAAAAAGGAAAAAGAGAAAAAGAAAAAAAAGATGTGAAAAGAAATGAGGTCCAGTCCTCACTCCGGGAAAAAGAAACAAACCGCCAAAAAGATTAAAACCACAAAAACAACTAAAAGAAATAAAACACAACCTCAAATAAATTAAAAACCAACTTTAAAAACGCAAATAAATTAAAATAAATAGCTAATATATTAATTAAAATAAAAACAAATATATCAGCGAAAATACACTTAAAAGCGGGTCATCACATCCTCCCCTCCTTAAAAACAATTTCGTCCTCGAAATTGCAAGATCACCACCAACTTAAACCAAGCCACACAAACGCACATGAACCAACTGAGACCAAGATTAAATTACATACCTTCATCATTCAAACAAATATGGATATAGCTCCCTCATGTCCGCCACTCGCTCCCAGGAGAAGTCTTGTGCTAACGGATCTCCCCAAGCCACTTTAACCAACGGTATCGTCTTGGACCTCAACTGCTGCTCCTTCCAATCCATAATCCGCGACGGAACAACTTCATAAGTGAGATCCGGCTGCAACTGAATACTTGCTGGGTCGACGAAGCGTGGCTCTTGCTGTCCAAAGCTCTTCTTCAGGGATGATACGTGGAAGACGTCATGAACATCCCCAAAATAATCTGGCAAAGCAACTCTGTAGGCGACGGACCCTACTCTCTCCAGAACCTGAAAAGGGCCGACATACCTCGGATCTAGCTTCCTCTTCTTACCAAAACGCTTAACACCTCTCATGGGAGAGACTTTAAGGTACACCCAATCACCAACTTCAAATGACAATTCTCTCCTCCTGGTATCAGCGTAGCTTTTCTGGCGACTCTGAGCTGCCGCCATTTTATCTCTGATGATCCGGATTTGGCTTTGCATCTCTTGAATTATTTCGGGTCCAATAATTCTACTCTCCCCAACTTCATCCCAACACAAGGGCGACCTGCACTTTCTCCCATAAAGAGCTTCATAGGGAGCCATCTGAATGGTCGCATGGAAGCTGTTATTGTAGGCAAACTCAATGAGCGGCAAATGGTTTTCCCAACTCCCTTGGAATTCCATGACACACGCTCGCAGCATGTCTTCCAGGGTCTGGATGGTGCGCTCTGACTGGCCGTCTGTCTGCGGGTGATAAGCAGTACTGAACTTCAACTTAGTACCCAAAGCTGCCTGCAGACTCTTCCAGAACTGCGATGTGAACCTCGGGTCCCGATCCGACACTATACTCTTTGGTATGCCGTGTAGCCTCACTATCTCCTTGACATACAAACGGGTCAACTTACCCAAAGAGTCGGTGTTGTTAACAGGCAGAAAATGAGCACTCTTCGTTAACCGGTCCACAATCACCCAAACAGAGTTCTTCCCACTAGGTGTTCTCGGCAAACCCACTACGAAATCCATCGTGATGTCATCCCACTTCCACTCAGGAATAGGGAGGGGTTGGAGCATACCTGCAGGTCTCTGATGCTCGGCCTTTACCTGACGACACGTGTGGCATTTCTCCACATATAAGGCAACGTCCTTCTTCATTCCATCCCACCAGTAATTTTTCTTCAAGTCTCGATACATCTTTGTACTGCCGGGATGAACTGAATACGGGGCCGCATGAGCTTCCGCCATGATTCGTTCTTTGAAATCTGAGTCCTTCGGGATCACTCTGCGATCTCGGAACCGAAGTACCCCATCACTATCCATGCTATAGTGCAACGGCCCTCGAGATTTTCGGACTATTTTCCTGATGTTCAGCAGCTTCTGATCCTTTCTTTGGAGAGC
Organism: Carya illinoinensis; assembly: GCF_018687715.1. Lineage (NCBI taxonomy): Eukaryota > Viridiplantae > Streptophyta > Magnoliopsida > Fagales > Juglandaceae > Carya > Carya illinoinensis. The sequence goes on along the minus strand of NC_056753.1, from coordinate 18,502,058 downwards.
TTTCAATTCTTCAAAATCTATTACCCGAAGGTCCAGAACCGAAGACAAAATCTCTACTTGCTGCGAACTCTCTATAAGGAGCCTTCTCATCCCATAAAGTAACGAATCCATTTCTGACGGTTCGGCTTCATCCTCCAAATGAGACTTCCGGCTCAAAGCATCAGCAACTATGTTAGCCTTCCCCGGGTGGTACTTGATCTCACACTGATAGTCACTGATTAGCTCTAGCCAACGCCTCTGCCTCATATTCAAATTTTTCTGGGAAAACAAATGCTTCAAGCTCTTATGATCAGTAAATACCTCACAAGCTTCCCTATACAAGAAATGCCGCCAGATCTTGAGTGCAAAAACAATCGCAGCCAACTCTAGATCATGCGTCGGATAATTCTTCTCATGGTCCTTAAGCTGACGAGATGCATAGGCTACAACCCGTCCTTCCTGCATAAGGACACAACCCAAACCGAACTTAGACGCATCACTGAAGACTACAAACGGCTTATGCGGTTCTGGGAGTGCTAACACTGGTGCCGTCGTCAACCTGTTCTTCAATTCCTGGAAGCTTCTCTCACATTTCTCTGACCAAACAAATTCTGTATTCTTCCGAGTCAAAGCTGTGAGAGGTCCGGATAAGCGAGCAAAACCCTCTACAAACCTTCGGTAGTAACCGGCGAGCCCCAAGAAACTCCTGATCTCGCGTACTGTAGTTGGGCGTGGCCATGACAAAATGGCTTCTACCTTACTGGGATCAACTGCCACTCCACCCTGGGAAATTACATGCCCAAGAAATTTAACTTCTTCCAACCAGAACTCACACTTGCTGAGCTTGGCGTACAACTGGTGCTCTCTCAATTTCTCAAGTACCAGACTAAGATGATACACATGCTCTTCAATATCTCGGGAATAAATCAGTATATCATCAATAAATACCACCACAAAAGAATCCAGATAAGGTTGGAACACCCGATTCATTAAATCCATGAAAGCAGCAGGAGCATTAGCTAGCCCAAACGGCATCACCTTAAATTCATAGTGTCCATACCTCGACCTGAAGGCAGTTTTAGGCACATCCTGCTCTCTGATTCTCAGCTGGTAGTATCCCGACCTCAGATCAATTTTAGAGAACACGGCTGCTCCCTGAATCTGGTCAAATAAATCATCTATCCGCGGGAGAGGATATTTATTTTTGATGGTCACCTTGTTCAACTCCCGATAGTCAATGCACATACGAAGAGTTCCATCTTTCTTTTTAACAAATAAAACTGGGGCACCCCACGGCGACGTACTAGGCTGAATAAATCCCTTCTCTACTAATTCTTGCAACTGAGTCTTCAACTCTTTCAATTCAGCCGGTGCCATGCGGTAAGGAGCCTTATGCACAGGAGCTGCTCCAGGTTCCAAGTCTATAACAAACTCCATCTCTCGCACGGGGGGTAGTTCGGGCAAATCATCCACAAACACATCGGGAAACTCTTCCACAATTGGAATGTCTGCCAAGGACTTCTTCTCAGACGGCGTGGACACCATCTGAATCAAGAATGCATCCGCTCCCCATGCAATCTCTCTTCTTGCCTGTATCGCCGATATAATCATCGGTTTTTCTTTTAATTTACTCCCCGCGAATTCCAGACAATCACCATCCGGAAGCTGAAAGCTAACTGTCCGACTTCTGCAATTAATAGTCGCAGAATATCGGTATAGCCAATCCATCCCGAGGATGATATCAAAACCCAACAGCTTGAACACTACCAGATCAGCATCCAAAAACCTTCCCTCAAAATTTAACGGGCATCCCAAAGCAACCTTGGAACACCACACCCTCTCACCATCGGGTAGCGCCACTACCATGGCCTTCGGCAACGGTTCCGTAATCAAGTTACACACCCGAGCAAACGTGGAAGACACAAACGATTGTGAAGCACCGGAATCAAACAAAGTACAAGCATAAAACTCATACAAACGGACCCTTCCTGAACCAAACACACAACCCATGAAATCCAAAAAAAGCAAAGAAAGACCAATTACACCAAAAATTAAATCCAACTTGAAATTAATTTAACCCATACCTGTGATTACTCCAGCATCATGGGTCGCTGGTGCCTCATCATCCACCTCTCCGGGTGTGACAGCATAAACCCGAGCTTGCACTGTTTACCTCGGGTTGGTCCTTCCACCGCGCCTACCTCCACGGCTCCCTTGGGCTATTCGTGTACATTCTCGGGCAATGTGACCCTGCTGGCCACAACTATAACATCGAACCCCACCAGAAGTGCACTCGCCCACATGGGCTCTATTACAAACTCCACAAACAGGTACACGTCCTCCCATGCGAACACTTGAGGATGCTTGCGGTCGTGTCCCGGACCGCTGAACAAACTTCTGGGGCGAACCCGAGCTGCTTCCTTCACCAGAAAAACTCCGCCTCTTTTGCCCTGGAGGGGAGCCCATACTCAGATTATTTTCCCGCTCTATAAGGGTGGCCACATCCACTAACTCCTGAAAAGTGGATATCCGGTGGCTGACCACCAAACGGCGTATATCAGGGCGTAGTCCCTCCTGGAAACGCTCTGCTCGCAACTCCTCAGTGGCAACAAGATGAGGAGCGAATTGCTCAAGTTCTATGAACCTCCGGGCGTATTGTTCCACTGTTGCGCCCCCTTGGATCAAATTAGAGAATTCTCTTGCCTTTTGTTTTCTTACTGAGGCGGGAAAGAAGCGGTCATTGAACTCCTTCTTGAAACGCTGCCAGGTCACTGCAGCGAAAGATCCCAACTCAGCTTCCAGCATCACCCTCCTGGTATCCCACCAATCAGAGGCGATACCCTGCAAAAGATAGCTGGCGTAGAGTACTTGCTGAGCTTCAGTACATCCACACACCTCAAAGGTTTTCTCCAGGTCTCTGATCCATCTTCCAGCCTGAAGAGGATCCTCATTTCCAGTGAAGTGTGGAGTCCGATGCGCTAGGAAGCGCTCATAGGTGCATCCGGCTTGCACCATGCTACTTGACCCGCCCGGATACATCCAAGGCCCTCCCTGATATGGCCAAGGACCTCCTGGTTGTGGCCAATACACTCCCTGTGGCGGACAAGGCCCTCCGGGTGGTGGACAAGGCCCTCCTTGTGGTGGCCAAGGACCTCCTTGTGGTGGCCAAGGCCCTGTCTGTTGTGGCCTAATATTCTGTTGCATAAACTCCGTCATCTGCCTTATTGCCTCGGCTATGGAGTCGTCTCTGGAGGTATTATCCTGCGGTTCCTGAGTATTTTTCCTTGGTCTTCCTGGTCTTCCCATTTCCTGTCACAACACCACACACTTGACCCTCCTTTAAGAAAACAGATAAAACCATCACAAAACCAACATAAACAAAAACAACACAACACATCAAGAAACAAAAGAAACCGGCATGTTAAAACATAACTAAATAAATAAAAACAAGCAAACAAGCTCAAACAAATAAACAAATAAAACAACTATACTTAACATAATTTTTTTTTTTTTTTATTTAAAACACAACCTTTAAAAACATTCTGGTACTACCTACGGGACTTGTGGTGTTACCCAGAGCCAAACCGCTCTGATACCACCTGTGACGCCCCCAAATCCCCACGCCCGAACACGGGGAAATCGAGACGTCCGGATGGTGACAACCCGGGTCACCATCCCATCGACGGGTGCCAAGTGTGTGCAAAGGCAACAAATGTGCACAAGAAACACGCAGCGGATAACGAAAGTCATAACTAAGTACCAGAATTTTTCTTAACATAATACAAGCTGTTTAAACATACTTAAATAAAATATTATGGCAACACAAATACATGTTCAAAAACAGATAAAAACACAGCATCAGCAACCCGGCGGAGCCGCATCCTCGGGCTCAGCTTCCTCCTCCTCTTCCTCGAACTCTGCACCAAAAGCTACGGAACCAAAAATGGTTCCGCAGGTAAGTATAACCCAAACACTACCAAATAAAAACACATATAGCTCAAACAACATGCATGCAAGAACAACCTAAACACATGCCCCGCAAAACCACATTTTTCCACGCACGCCAAAAACCCATATGGCCCACAAAACATCCAAGAAGTCAAACCTCGCCATTATCCCCGATAATGGCCCAAACCACCATTTTCCCAGAAAATGGATCATAACCGAAAACCATACCACACCCACACTGTATGCACCATGATCTCCCCTAGGGATCATCCGCACACCCTGGCTCAGTGCCACACCGTAGAGAACGGCTACGCGTGTGACACCTAAACAAGTGATGCCCAGACTCACGTCACATGCGCGAACCATCTGGGCCATCCTCTAGCCCTCACCAGCGAAAGGCCACGGAGTCGGTGAGTAGGGCGATGCCCGGTTCCGCGCCCGGCGCGTTCTTAGCCAAGCCTCCCCTAGCCCCGCTCCAGTCATCGCTCTCGACAACACAGGGGACGTCACTCAGTATTAACCACTCCCGAGTGACCAGAGGAGTTCCGATTACGCATACACCATGATCTCCCCTAGGGATCATCCGTATACATGGCTCTGTACCACACCGCAAGTAACGACTGCGCATGTGGCACCTAAACGAGTGATGCCCAGACTCACGACACGAGCGCGAACCATCTGGGCCATCCTCTAGTCCCCGCCACTAGAAGGACCACGGAGTCGACACGACATCGTCACCCTATCGTGCGATCCGGTCGTCGCCCTGCGACAACCCAGGGGATGTCACTCAGTATTATCCGCTCCCGAGTGACCAGAGGAGCTCCACCGTGATAATAACCCATCCCGGCTTGGGCTCGTGAGACACACGCAACCAAAGACCAAAAACGCAGATAAACATGAATTACTCAAATACAGCAAAAATCACATGCACGCAAATAAAATGCAACGCACGCCACACGGTCCAATCGAATCAACCAATCACAACCAACCAAACAAACACTCCATCCTCAATCCATCCGACCCCCGAAACTCCTCGGACTCAGTCCGGAATCAACAACCAACAACAGATAAAATAAATAAATAAATAAATAAAACAATTGAATGAGCAATATATATTAAAATCTGAAAATAGGGTTTGGAAAATACTTACGGCGCTAAACGGCAATTTTAGAAAACACGAGGCGTTGCGAACGGCGGAAAAACAGCAACGTCACAGTGAAAATTCACTGTGGCCGTGGGTCCGAAAAACCCACTTTTAAACGGGGACAAACTAGGACACGAGATTGGTAGGGAATGGTCTAGAGGTGGTTGTGAAGCTATTGGAAGCGACGGACGGCCGTGGGTGGCGGCGGAATGGCCGGAAATGGCCGGATTACCCAAAACGGAAACTAAGCTCGTAGGAGCTGTTCCGGTGGTCGTTGGAGGCCGGAAATAGGTGGGTTAGGACGGCAAGGAGTCGGTGATGAAGTGGTGAAGAAATGGTGGCCGGAGGTGGAGCGACGGCGGCGGATCGGAGCAAAATCCGTGCGCCTTTGCTGAGCTTTTTCCGGCCAAATGGCCGGCCGGTTGGGGGTGGGTTTTGGAGGGAAGGTAGACCGGAAGGAGAGGAAGAGAATGGGACCGGTGGGAGGCTGAACGGTGGCCGGACGGCGGCGGTAGGGGCTGGGGAAGGTTGACGCCGGCGTGAGGGAGAGAGAGAGAAGAGAGAGAGTGCACGGGGGGGGGTCCGAGTCGAGCGGGAGAGAGGAGAGAGAAAAGAAAGAGAAAAAAGAAAAAGAAGAAAAAAGAAAAGAAGGGAAAAAGAAAAAAGGAAAAAGAGAAAAAGAAAAAAAAGATGTGAAAAGAAATGAGGTCCAGTCCTCACTCCGGGAAAAAGAAACAAACCGCCAAAAAGATTAAAACCACAAAAACAACTAAAAGAAATAAAACACAACCTCAAATAAATTAAAAACCAACTTTAAAAACGCAAATAAATTAAAATAAATAGCTAATATATTAATTAAAATAAAAACAAATATATTAGCGAAAATACACTTAAAAGCGGGTCATCACATTATGTATATAGAAGTAGACAAGTTGCAATAGAAGAATTAGAAAATCATTGTAACTTCTTAAGATCATAAATTAAAAGTGTAAGAAATTACCTAAGTATTTTTGCTTTATAAAAATATTAAAAATAAAAAATAAAAAATAAAAATTTACTGATACATATTTTTATCAACGGTAACTTACATAAAAGAAAATAGAGTATATTGAGAATCTTGTGATGGTAAGCCATGAAAATCCATTGGTCAGCCTGTTTATACTAAGAAGGCTTTAAAGGTGGTCCCGGTGGTGTTCCCTCAAGATCTTAATTTACTTATTTCTCTTTTATATATGAAATCTTTGCATAAAAATTATGTTTCAATGAATTCTTTATTCAAACCTGAAACATCTACTATCAACACAACTTTAGAAACTGAAAATGTAAACCAAGAAGATTATAGCATAATAGACATATAAAGAAATTTACAAGATTGGACAATTCCTAATGTACCTAAAAACCAAATATATAAACAATTAACTTTTTCCTCAAAATTATCATTTCTTACAAATTATACAATTAAAACAGTAGAAAAAACTATTAGCCTAAATAATGACTATAAATCAATACAATTATTAACAAAAGAAGTCATTAAACACCATAAGGAGCAGAAATATTCATTTATACATATTGGATTAGTACAAGTGGCTGTAAAACCACTTACTAGAAAATGGACTAAATGCTTCCGTATTACTCTGTTTAAGATATGAAAGACATTATAATTTTTATGATTCATTACTTGGCATGGTTGAATCTAGTCTATTCCAAGGTCCAGTATATTTTAATTGCTATCTTAATTATTCACTTTTATTATTTGATACTAATATTTTACATGCCTTAACATTAAATATTAAAACAAATGACTATCATATGATGAAAGGATCACATCCTTTAACTGTAGTATATAGGATCCATTATAAATTAATGAAAACAATATTAGAACCACAAGCTCTTATTACTAGCCCAAAAGGCTACACATTATTATTGCAATCTAGTACACCAAATTCTAGCATACAAATTCCTAAACAGATTCATTGGAATCAGATTACTCTTCCTAATGAATGACAATTAGAAAATATTATTCCATTACCAAAAGTAAAAAATAATTCTAAAAATGATTTCGGATTATATAGATCAAAATCAGGACGGAACAGTCCAAATTGCCTTTCAACCTTTTAGGAAATTATTCTTTCATTATTCTTCTCCAGCACCCTCCAGCTACCATACACCACAATCTACAATCAGTAGGAATGAGTCACAAAATTTTGATAATATATCTGTAATCACTTCAATCTCAAGAAATAGATCACAAAATTTTGATGCCAGATCTCAAAATCTAGATACTCGAATCCGGGGAGTTATTCTTGGAAATATTATTGATACACCGATATATTCAATCAATCATCCTGATTTAGCATCCTCCTCTAATCCCCATCAGAATAAAGAACCTTCTTCTCCAACATATTCACAAGTGGTTGAAGATGATGCCCAAATATTTATCCTGAGTAAAGAAGAATTTAAAATTAATAAAGAATATCTTAAACAAGATTATATGAAAGAAGAAAATAAACAGAAAAGATTTACATTTTTCTCTACTTTCTCAAAATTAGAAAGAGATTATATTCAAATAAAATATTATGAATATTTAGAAAGTATACATATTAATAAACCTTTCTTTACATGGTTTGAAATATATAAATCAAATCAATTATCGATTATAAATAGGACTACTAATCAATGGGTTAAAGTAGAAAATAATCAAATTATTTATAAAGAATACACTCCTTTCAAAGCTATTAAGTATAATTAAAGAAATACACAAATATTAGCATCACCAATAAAGAGGTTAACTTCTCCAGAAACTAAAAATACTGATAATATAATTCAACAAAATAATTATACTAATTTATATTTAAAAACCATGAGTAAACAATTAGAAAGAATTGAAAACCTAATATTCCCTATTAAAACTCCTATTCAAGAAGTTAGAGAAATTCCTTTATTTATTCCCCATGAAATACCTGCTCACTTAAAATCCAGTTTTTTTAAGACCAAAGAAGAATTGCTAGAACAAATCTCTAGCAACTTAGAAAAATTAAGTATTGATAATACTGCATCTACTTCAAGACAATCTCATATTAATGTATTAAGTAAAACAGACTCACCTGATTTATCTGATTATGAAATTAATAATATTGAAAATCAATTTAAAGAATTACAAATAAACAAGATTAAGGCAAATCATAGTAGGGAATATTTTAGTAGGGAATCTGCAAGACATACTTCTATTACTCGTAATTGGTATCCTAAGTCTACCCTTCCGGATATACAATTCGAGGAAAGAGAACATATAGTAAGATCTGCTTTTGCACCAGATGTATTATATGAATGGAATATAGATGAAATATAATAATATATTGTAATGGGATGTAAGTTTAATAATCCATGCCATCCATTTTTTGAAAATACCTAATAATTTTTCTTATTCAATAGATGATTTATTTTACACATTTGTTGCTAGACTAGATAGGCCAGCAAGCCGCTTGTATAACCTAGAATAGAAAACAGACCCCACCTAATATGGGAAATAAGTGAGAAGATATTCAACAAATTTACTGCAGTATAAGTTATAAACATCAATATACAGCAATACAAAAAATGTACTTCACATATACTGCAGTTATAAACATCAATGCACAATTACTTATAGTCTGTCAACATGTTACCTGTTGTTCACAACACAATAAACCGAAACTTTAATCTCCATATGGAAGAACTTGTTTTGCTAAATAGGCTTTTTTCGAAACTGTAAGTTTTTTGTTGCCTTAAACTGCAGTATATAAAGAAAGAACTCCTCACTGTGATCTACTGCTCCATATCATTAGTATTCTAGAATCATAGAAAAAAAACTTGTAACTTCACTATCACCTAAAATTAAAAAAGCACTTAGAATATTTTAAATCCAAATAATCAACATAATCATGTCCTAAGAATACCTTTAGTCCAAATAACAGCTCCATGTCCTCAATATCATTGGAATTGAAAACCAAAATCCCTATCTATAGCTCCACACAGATCTAGTTGTGTCCCATCCCTAGTATCCTGTTGTATTTCATCCACCCCAAGTTGAATCTATGAACGTAATCTAACAGTTAAAAACAAGTAAATATATTAGATTCATACTAGCATACAACCATATGCTACTATAAGATGGGCTAACATGATTATTTTGGACACATACTCTAGGTATGTAATTGGTAGATAAATTGAGAAATTAAAAAAGAAAAAAATAAATAAATAGAAAATTGTTAAAGCTGGGTATTAACAGACTAGTTTTGTGTCAAAAATAGACTAGGAAGACACTGAAACTACAAGTTTTGGGAAGTTAACAATGAACAAAAAAATTATGAATATTAAGGTTTGTACTCTTTTGACAACACAATAACAAATTGAACCATAAATATTAATGAACTAAAACGGTATGGGCTATGATTACAGGACTCAAGTGGGGTTTCCTCAAACATACACACATGCCCGTGCCCACGCCCTAACAAATTGAACAAACTTCTAAACATAAATCAAATGAATAATAGAACTTCTAAATAGAACAGGGCACTCTTGTACATGGGCTATGCCTATTGCCATCAATAAAAGTTCTTGCTTACCTATCAAAAAAAAAGTTTATAGAACATGGCATCATTCAAATAATATTTTATGATACTTTCTTCCATCCTGATAGCAATGAAGTTTAGTTCTCGTATTGCAAAAGGGCTAAGATGCTAAGGAAATACTAACCTAAGAGCCATAATAAAAACAGAATAATAACAAAACAAAATGTAATTTCTTAAGTCTTCTATGCTTTACCGTTCTCTTTTCCCAAATGGAACGGGATTTTTAGGATGAAACTGATGCAATGAAAGGCTCAACAGACTCTAACGATCAAAACAAAAAATGAAGGAACCCTAGATCTGGGCATAAAACACAAAGAAATGAAAACAAAATAGACCCAAGTCAACAAAGTAATAAAAGGAAAAAAGACCCTAAAAAAACTGCTGTAGATCTGAACTTGAACAGATGCTAGCACAAATCTGATCCTAAAAAAGCCATAAAAAAAGGGATCTACGCAGATCTGAACTACCTTTCACGAAATGAACATCTCGAGCAAAAGAAATCGCTAATGGCATACACACTTGCATATATCCAAAAAAATCGACAACAACAAACAACAAGGGTAACGGCATACACACTTGCATATATCACAAAATGGAGCGACGGAGAGTGATGATGAAGACAATGATAGAGCGATGCAGAGTGATGATGAAGACGACATCACGAGCGATTAAGATTTAGACAACAGAGGAAGCTAGGGTTTCGGGGAGAGAGAGAGAGAGAGAGAGTAGGTTTTGATGGATTTTAACCCAGAACCGGGTTTTAAATCCAGGTACTCGGTCCGAGTTTACCCGGGTTTAGAAATGCGGCTTTCAGCCTGGGTTTGATCTGGATCAAAACCCATAACCGGGAACCCGATTATCTGGGTTCAGGTTCGGGCCGAATTTTATCCGAATTCGACCCGAATGAACAGTCCTAGAGATGCATTTCTATGTATATTGAAATTTTAAAAATTTTTGGAGATAATTATAAATTTTTTTTAAGGGAGTTATTTCTATATATATAAAATTATGAATAAAATTTAAGGGGTATTTTGAGTTTTCAAAAACTTTTGGGAATCAACGTGGTTTTGCCATTTAACCGATAGTTACAATCCTGTCATGGTGTTAAAGCTTATGAAAAATGAGGTGTATATATATTTTGTTTACAACGAAAAGAAAGCATTTTAACTAACTATAATTATTGCACCAAAAACAAAACAAAACCAAGAACCATAAAATATATAAAGCAAACCTTTATGATACAAGGTTACAAAATTACCCTTGTCACACTTGAGTTCTCAAGAAATCATTAACTTACAGAATAATTATACAACAGTTTTTAAATATAAGCATCAGTTAATATTGTTTCATGGTTACAAAAAAAACTTTTACACAAATACATAAGAGGCTCCTATTCATTATGATCATCCTTGTTGACAGTCTCTTCCTCTAGAGTGGGGTCCAATATCCCTGCCATAAAATATGCAATTTCGTTATCTATAAATACCAAAATCACAGATAGACCACCACGGTGAGATTTACATCTCAATGTTCGATATCCATAAATTAGAAATGTGATTGCTATGGGTTTTTGTATATCTCAATGTTCAAAATCCATAAATACTGAAATTGCAGGTGGACCACTACGATGAGATTTACATTTTAGTGTTCAAGACTACAAATTAGACATGTGATTTCCATGGGTTTTTGTCAATTAAATATTAACTCCATAAACGTTACCAATGAGCATTCATTTCATAAACTATAAATACTTTCTTTTCACTTTCTATTCATTTTATACTTTACTCTATATACAAGCCACAATCTCTCATACCGTACAAGTGTTCAGGTGTGTCTATCGTCCAAGAACGAAGACTCATTATTTAACCTGGTTCTCGGCTTTAGTACTCTCACTTTGTCCAAGAACAACCTATGACACTTTGCCAGCCAAAAAGGTAAGTCTTTAGCTCAAGGTCACTTGGGGTTGTTGATTGTTCGTCATCAACTCGAGATATATCACTCCATCTTTGCTCACTTTAGAACCACTGGGACTAAACCCCTTCTTTAGTTATTAAAACGATTGTTTCTCTATTTCTGTGTTTTTTAGAAAATAAATGCTTTGTGTTCCGAGACTTTCTCTTGATACTTTTTTTTTTACTTAGTAATTAAGGAAGTATTTTTTAATAATGCTGTAATTTTTTTTTTTTAAGAATGTTTAAGGTTATTAAAAAAAATACAAGAAAAAAAATGCATTAAAAAAACAAGACGAATTATACTAATCAGAATCCAAAATAGATAGATGTAGTGGCACCCTTTTGAGAATATTTTGCCCATAATTGGAGACCAATTAGGTTTGGTCTGGATGTTGAGATGAGAATTTTTAATTTTAGATGAAAGTTGAAAGTTGAATAAAATACTATTTTGTAATATTATTATTGTTTTGAAATTTATAAAAATCAAATTGAGATTTGAAAAAGTTGAATTATTTATTATATTTTAGTCTAATGTTTTGCCCTATTTAGAAGGTATCATTCGATCTGATATTCTTTTCCCCACTTTGGTCACATCAGCCCATAAAATTAAAAAGAAATAATCATCCTGTCAAAGTCATTTAGAATTAGGGCCAGCAACATAAGTCATCTTGCTCCCAACACAAGCATAAACTCCATACCACTACCATGTCCCAGTTGTGGGTTTGCTGCTCTGGCCACTATCTCACTTACGAAATTGTATATGTTAATGGTGTCAATCAAGATTAGAATGGTGATGTCATCAAACTTTCTAAACACCTTAAATAATTACCAAGCATCCGACCCACCTAGTACATGAAGAGAAATCCAAGGAATTTCTATGTCAGAATAGTCGATGCCATCATCTTCCATAACTACATACCCCATCTTCATCCACTTGGCATGCCTTCATGATCATCAATACCTAAACAGTCCTTCTACGTACAACCTGGATGGGAAACCGTGGGGGAATTGGTTGACCACATCAGCCGATGTATGTATATATTAAAAAAAAAGAAAAGAAAAGAAGAAGCAAACACAAGGACATAACACGAGCTGAAGAAACAGATCTGTTGTTGTCTTCATGTGTGCGAGTCATCGTGGGTAGGAGAAATTGAAGCAAAGAGAGGTTTGTGTGAGTCGGCGTGGGTCTTCAAGCAGAGAGAGGTCATCTTCTCCCACAGATCACAGGCTTTTTGTCAGCCTTATCAACCAAGAAGATCGAGCTACCTCCCTTTTGTTTTCATTTTAAACTCATAGGGCTAGAGAAGCCACTATTGGCAATTGAGAAAGAAACTAAACTCCATGGGAAATAGCTTGGGAGCTATGAAAACTACAAAGGTCATTAAAACTAACGGTGAGATATTGAAGTTGAAGACACCGATACAAGCTAGGAAAGTTGTGAAAGATCTACCGAGGATGACATAAAAGTTTTTTTGGAAAAAAATTGGAAAGCGTGGAAACTTATCTAGTCCTAATATCCCAAAATTTAGTTCTTCCAAAAAAAGTTCAATTATGAGGGAAAAAAATTAAAAATAATTATTCCGGTCTACAGCATGAACATGGCGGATCACCTCTTCTCCATATTTGCTAAAGGCTGTAAAGGTGTGCTTGAAGATTACACCTCTTATCCATAAACAGCTCTGAAGCCAGGAAAAACCATAAAAGGCTTCGATCCAAAGTTCTATGTGTTTGTGGGAAGGGTGATTTCAACTCTAAGTGGAGAAGACGATGGGGGCTTCGCACTGTGGCTTTGTGGGTTCGTGGAGAAGACAAATGTGGCTTCGCTCTGTGGTTGCGTGGATTCGTGGAGAAGAAGAGCTCTGTGACTTCATGGAGAAGAATAATTTTGTGGCTTCGTGAGAAGACGAAAGCATTTTGACAAGTTGAATGTAACAGTGTTGTTTCATTTATGCCACATGGGACACGATTTCCCCATGGTTCCACCAACCGGTTACATCCAACATTTTTCTTACCCAAAACATAGCCACTTCATCTACTACTCCCTTAGTTCAACTGGGTTCAAACGTCTTGTTGGTAATGTGGTTGCTCTTGTGGTGACCGGATGATTGTGTAGACCCATCGTTTGATAAACTATCAAAGTGACGTGAAGAGTTTGGAAGTAAGATGAGATACAAAATTCTCATATCATCATTACAAGTTTCCTAAATTCTTATACAAAATATAATAAACAATTTAACTTTTTCAAATCTCAATTCAAGTACTTTTTCTAATTCCAAAATAATAATAATATTAAATAATAATATTTTAAACTTTTATCTCAAATCCAAAATTCTCATCTTATTTCCAAACCTGCCCTAGTCTCATCGTGTTGAGCTTTGCTTGAGGTTGAGTTTTTGACTTTGTAGCAATGACCCAATCATCATTGAGGAGGGAATTCAAGAATTGGGACAGGTAGCAAGCCCATCGGCTTTGATCTAATCAGTCTTTCAAGCAGCGCGCTGACAAAACAACTGAATTTTTCCTCGTGGAAGTGAGCCTACCTTTTCAAGAAGAGTCTCAAATTTCATCTGGTAATCCCTCAATGAGCATTCCTGGTGCAATTTAAAAATGATTAAAAATTTGACTGGGACCATACCTTGCTTGCAAACCTAAGAACGATCTGTTCGGGATAATAATGAGAGAATTTCTTGACAAGTGATTTGTACATAAGTTGTTGCTCTCCATGTTCTAGTTGTTATGAATGTTGAAGTAGAATGGTAGAATTTTAAGAAAAAACTCAAAAAGTGGTTGCCTCGAGGGAGCCAAGCCTCCTGTTATTTTAATACAAGATGAAAATAATCGAATGAGAAAAATGCAAATGTTTCGACACCAACCACCTTTGATAATGAAACCTTTTGGATTCAGTGTCATGAAATAATGTTGGGTGTGATGACCAAAAAGGTGGGGGAAAGGGTGGGGAGTATGGTGGGTAATGTAATTGACATAGATGTTGATGCAGATGGGGTTGGATGGGGTCCTTATTTGAGAATCAAAGTAGAGATCAATATTATTAAACCTTTGATGAGAGGTGTTTATCTGTCTCTAAATGGATCAAAAGTCTAGATCCCCATATCATATGAAAGGTTGCCATCCTTTTGCTTTCAATGTGGTACCATAAAACATGAGGCATCTACATGTCCAGCTAGAGGTGGGGAAAGTTCGTTGCATGGTTCCCATGCAAATCAATATGGGGCTTGGCTGCGTGGTCCTGTGATTATGGCTGCTAATAGAGGTCCAAGAGGTGAAAAGGGATCTTCATCAACATAATTTTCTCAAGGGTTTGGGTCAAAGGATGCTGTTGATAATATGGACAAGATGCATTTTGATAAGGGACTTGACCTTCTTCTAGATATGGTAGCTAACTCTAAGGGTCTTGATGCAGAGTTAGGAGGAGGAAGAACTTCTTTCCAACGTCAAAGTGAGGAGAAAGAAAATGGGTGTCAAGAACAGGGGGATAACTGCTTAACCAATTACAATACATCGGGGTCTCTGCTGATGAGGGGAATTTAGTGAGTGACAAGAGAAGTGTTGAGCAGGGTTATAAGCCTGCTTCAAATATTGACAAATGTATTGACAAATGTTTTAATTCAAATGGTTAGTTCTCCTACTAAGTCTTATGATGCTTCTTTCAAGTCAAGTAAGGTTACCATCATGGAAACAAGGAATTCACTGAGTAATGTCAATTTGGCTCCTTCTACTAGGTCATCGAAAAGAAGAGCTAGAGCTTTACAAATAGTTGATTAGCAGCATGTTGCGAGGGAGGTTAATCCTAAATTAGAGCTACCTCAAATTTTAAGGGTAGGGAGTGAAAATGGGAAGAGAAAGGGGACTGCTAAAGATGTTGCTAAGAAGAAATTTAAGACTGGGTTACAATTGGAGGATGAAATGTCTACTAATTTGGCAGAGGCCAATTCAAATGAGTTTCCTCAGTTGGAAATGTCGAGAGCTTGGGAACCCTCATACAGTTCGAATCCTTAGGATGTTGATTAAGGAAAAGTGTTCTAAGAAGAAAATTGAGGGGGTTAAGCAATCTTTGAAATTTGAGAGCTGCTTAGTGGTGGATAGTATGGGAAATAGTGGGGGACTTGCTTTGATGTGGAAAGACTCAATTGATGTGGATCTTATCAATTACTCAAGATGGCATATAAGTGTTACTATTGTTGAGAAATTAATGGCGGCTAAGTGGATGCTAATAGGTTTTTATGGTCATCCATCAACATCTAAAAGGAATAGAAGTTGGGAATTGTTGGCCTCATTAAATCCTACCATAGATATAGCATGGGTTTGTTTAGGGGACTTTAATGAGATTACTTGCCAAGCTGAGAAAATGAGGATGAATCCCAAACCCTATAGGCAAATGGAGGCCTTCAAAGATGTTTTAGACTCTTGTTCATTAAACTCAATTGTAACAAGGGGTCAAAGATTTACATGGTCCAATAAAAGAAGTGGTAGACCTTTTGTGAAAGAGAGACTTGATCGAGTAGTGGCCAAATCAATGTGGAACACTAAGTTTTCTAATGCAATTGTTACTGCTCTACTTGCAATCAAATCTGACCATTCTCCATTACATTTAAAGCTATCTATTCCAATTTTAAACCCCAGAGATCTAGAGACAGTTTTATGTTTGAAGCTTCTTGGCAACTTCATGAGGATTGCTCTACAACTATTGAATGTGCTTGGGAGAATTCTAGGCAAGGGCTGGATGCTGCTCCCTCATTTAGAAACAGATTAGCTATGTATGCTTGCAGTTTGAAAAGGTGGATTTCAGGTAAGAAAAAAATGTCTTCACAAGAAGTGCAAAGAAAGGTTAAATAGATAGCAGTTCTCCAAGAAAATAATGATTGACCAGCTCCAAAGTGAGGTGAAGGGTGGCTTGGCTGAGGAAGAGATGAAGTGGAAACAGAGGGCTAAACAACATTGGCTTCAACATGGGGATAGGAATACTAGTTACTTTCATAAGCAGGCCACTCAAAGAAAAAAAGATCAATTCCATTTATCAAATACAAGATAGGAATGGTCGTATGGTCTCTGAAAAAGGTCAAGTTGCAGCAGTTTTTTCAGATTTCTATACAAAGCTGTTTACCTCTTCAAATACTGGAGATTTCAATGAATGTTTACAAGGGATGTCCCTAAAGGTTCCAACATCAATGAATCAAGGATTAGTGAAGCCATTCACAGAGGAGGAGGTCAGGGTTGCTATATTCCAAATGAAACCATTAGGGTCCCAGGCCTTGATGGTTTCCCAGCACAGTTCTATCAGTCTAATTGGGGTGCTATTGGTGAGGATACCTGTAAGTATATTTTGCATATTCTTAACCATGGAGGCTCCCTTAGATGTGTGAATGACACCTATATAACCCTGATCCCAAAAGTTAAAGAGCCTAAAAGGGTGACAGATTTAAGGCCTATAAGCCTTTGCAATGTATGCTATAAGATTGTTGCTGAAGTCTTGGCTAATATGCTTAAGTCTATTTTAACCTATATCATATCCATGAATCAAAGTGTGCTTTTGTTTCAGACAGGATGATCACTGATAATATGATTGTTGCATAAGAGACCCTTCATTCAATGAATACTAGAATGTTTGGCAACTATGGTTTTATGGCATTAAAGCTAGATATGAGTAAGGCATATGATAGAGTAGAGTGGGGTTTCTTAAAAGCTATAATGGAAAGGTTGGGGTTTGCTAATCAGTGGATTTCATTGATAATAAATTGCATCACATTAGTTTCCTTCTCTTTGTTGCTGAATGGTGATGTTTGCTCATCTTTTAATCCTACTAGAGGCATTAAACAGGGAGATCCTCTCTCTCCCTATCTATTCATCATATGTGCTGAAGCATTGTCCAACATGCTGTTTTAAGCTAAATCTCATGGTATCATTTTGAGTGTACCTATTGGTGGAGGCTATGTGTATGTGAATCATCGTTTTCCATTTTTTTTTTTGCCAGATGGTAGTCTTCTTTTTTATAAGGCTAATTCTCTTGAATGGAGTAGGATACTTTTTATATTAGAAGTCTATGAGAAGGCCTCTGGTCAAATGCTTAATAAGGAAAAAAACAGAAATCCATTTCAATAGGAATACTCCAGCAGAGGTAATGGATAATATTCTAAGTATCTAGGGCATTAAGTCCAAAGGGTCCCTTA
Organism: Carya illinoinensis; assembly: GCF_018687715.1. Classification (NCBI taxonomy): domain Eukaryota; kingdom Viridiplantae; phylum Streptophyta; class Magnoliopsida; order Fagales; family Juglandaceae; genus Carya; species Carya illinoinensis. The sequence continues at coordinate 18,484,240 of NC_056753.1, read as the reverse complement.
AGAGATATCTTGGCTTGCCTATTGTGATTGGTAGATCTAAAGCAAGTTCTTTTCATTCTCTTCTTGATAGGATATGGTCTAGGGTGACAAATTGGAAGACTAATAGCCTATCTGCAGCTGAAAGAGAAATTTTGCTTAAATATATTCTACAAGCTATCCCCATCTTTGCAATGGGGATTTTCTTGCTACCTAATTCCATTACTTGTAGAATTAATAAACTGTTAAAGAAGTTTTGGTGGGGTTTTAATGAAGACAGGTCCAAGATACAGTGGGTTAACTGGGATCAACTTAGTCAGTCAAAGAAGCAAGGAGGGCTCGAGTTAAGGAATTTTAAAAGTTTTAATCTAGCCATGTTAGCAAAACAATCATGGCATCTGCTGCTTCATCTTGATTCCCTATCAGCAAGGGTCATAAAATCTAAATACTTTCCAAATGGGGAGATGCTGGAGGCAAATGTAGGGTCAAGACCATCTTTCTTGTTAAGGAGCCTGGTGGATGGATTAAATTTACTTAAAGAGGGACTGGTATGGAGGATTGGGGATGGGAAGCATGTCAGAATATGGGAGGATAGGTGGCTTGAAAATCCTTATTCTTACAAGATTAACTCAGCAAGACCTCCTAGTATAGATGTTAACATGGTTTCAGACCTTATCGATCCCAGTAATAATTAATGGAAAGAGAAAACTATTAACCAGCTCTTTAGTGAACCTGTGGTCCAGCTTATTAAAGGCATCCCTGTGTCTAATGGTAGCAGAGGAGATCAGCTAGTTTGGAGGGGCAATTCGAATGGAATTTTCTTAGTAAAAAGTGCTTATTATTTACATAGAGAATTGGTAGCAAGAGCTCATGGGGGATCTTCACTAATTGACACTCAGTCAAAGTTTTGGCAATCTATCTGGACTTTGTAAATCCCAAAGGTAGTATTTTTGTTCATTTGGAAAGCTGTGAATGAAGATATCCCAACGATGTCTAATCTATACAGAAGGAAGGTTGTGTCTAATGATATATGTCCCATTTGTAAATCTGGTTCTGAGAATGTGGCCCATGTTTTGTGGACATGCCCTGCTGCAAAAGATGTCTGGTCAATCAGTTGCAAGAAAATACAGAAAATGAGCATTGAGGGTGCTGAATTCCATGGAATATGGCAAGCATTGGTTGACAAGCTTGATAAAGAGGAATTACATGAAGCTGCAATGACTCTTAGACATATATGGTTTCAAAGAAATAGTTTTGTGTATAATCAAAAGTTCAAGCATCCTTCATTTCTTATCAATCAGGTCAGAACTGAAGTTGACTTATTTAATAGAGTGCAAACTTCTAAGAACATAAACACTACAAGCTTAAATTTTTCTCAACAGCAAAGATGGTTAAAACCCCCAGCTAGGTTTTATAAGCTCAATTGGGATGTAGCAGTACAACTTGAGATGGGGCTAATTGGTATTGGTGCTATAATTAGAGATTCGACAAGAAGAGTAATTGGGACATTAAGAGCAAGAAGAGCATTAAGTTTATGCCCATTCTGTGGAGAGGCATATGCTTTAATGTTGGGAGTCAAATTTTGTAAGAAGATAGGAATTCACAGAATTAAGCTGGAAGGGGATGCCATTAAGGTGGTGAACATCTTAAGAAATTCAAAGTCTGACTGGAGTTATGGGGGTTTGTTGATTACAAATACTAGACAATTGCTTAACTCATTTGCTGACTGGTCTGTGTCTCATACAAAAAAGGAATTCAATCAAGTTGCACATGGCTTGGCAAAGGCAGCACTCCTATGCACTGAGGATCTGTACGAATTAGAAGTTGTTTCTGAATGTATCTTTCAATTGGTTTGTAAGGAAATGGTGTAATACTTTGCATGAATGAGATCTGGTTCTTATTTTAAAAAAAGAAAAAAGGAGCCTTGGGGGAAATGGGAATCCCAAGCCGCCCAGGTTTCAAAAAAAAAAAAAACACCAACCACCTTACATTTATCCGGAATTATGCTTCTTTGACAGTCATACATTTATTGGAAAAGAAAGAAGAGGCTAATCGCATGAATGTTGCTACCTTTATCTGTCTTAACAGATATCAATCCTTAATTGGAGCACAATTTAATAAAATGCAAATGTTTTAACACCAATTTCAGTACCTTAGCCTTCTTTTATCATGAGTTTATTCATATTGATCAGTTCATGTGCAAATATACATTAAAGACTTACAACACCACAACATGACCAAATAAAGAAGAGATCGAGAGTCAGATAAAACTACACCACTGCCCTTATTATAAAGGCAAATACACCAGAAACAGACACATTTGAAGTACTAATAGTTATTACAGCGACTGCACATTGTCGTTATTAATTATTCAATAAAAGTGGGAGGCCCAAAGTTGAGAAGCTGCTTGGAGTGAACCCAGGGCTTTACCACCACCACCGACTCAAAAACATTTGTAAGGCCTTCCTCGGTGGCCGATATCTTGAGGTAGTACTTTATCCCCGCCACCACCTGGCTCTGCGCTTCCACCACCTCCACAAAAGTCAGCTCCCCGCCGTTGCCCCCGTGCTTCAGGCTCCGGTTGTACTCCTCCACCGAGAACTTCCCCAGATCTTGCACCTCCTCGTTCGTCTTCACGTCCGTCACCTCCGTTCTCCCGCCCACCATTGGTCCTGCTGATCCGTACACAGAGACAAAGAGGACGCAAAGGATCGCAACCGTCGCCAAGGTCGCCGCCGGTGACCTCATCATCAACGTCATATTGTTGAGTTTTCGGGAATGAAGGTGGTTGGTGTGGGTGCATATATGGGGATGTTGTTGGGTATATAAATGAGGAGAGAAGAAAGATGAGGCCAGTGGTAGTGGTAGTGGTAGTGGTAGTGTTTGGACACGTAAATGAAAGGGAAACACGAACGGCGTGCCGCGTAGTTGAAACATGCGGGAAAGGAAAACGACGAGAGAGAGAGAGACTTCTCTCCGTTTGTGGTACACTGGTACTATTGCCCTTTTCGGCTTATCGTCTTGGGCTGGCTGTGTATGTTGTGCTTGCCAGAGATCTTTGTAGAATAGTCTGTTGCAAACACTGATCGAGTCTGTGAGTTACAAACAGACAAAAAATTAGCAGCAGCTGCCACATTACATCGATGACTGCATCAGCATGCATTGTGGCAAGCTGCCGAGTAACCACGCCGGTTTTATACAATTTTTTTAAATTAAATTGGTATATATCGATTTTATATAGACCGATTTATTATTGAAATCAAAACTTCTGATTTTTTAGATTTTACAGATTTTCTATATTAATAATAATACTTTATTTACATATATTAAATTATTAATCTATTTATATTATAATATTAAAGCATTAATTAGTAGTGGCCCAGCTCAAATTTGGCCAAATTTTGATTAGAAAATTTATTTTTATAAATTTAACTAGTCACTTTTCAATAATACCAAATAATAAATTATCTAAATCTATCACTATTATATTAAAATATTGATTTTAATATTTTTATTATTTTAATTATAATTGTAATTGAAATATTTACTCATTATTAAAAAAGCACACATTGATTTTATAATATTCATAATATTTTAAAATATATAATTTTTTAACGATCCTTTTAAAAGCTGTTTACCTCTTTAAATACTGGAGATTTCAATGAATGTTTACAAGGGATGTCCCTAAAGGTTCCAACATCAATGAATCAAGGATTAGTGAAGCCATTCACAGAGGAGGAGGTCAGGGTTGCTATATTCCAAATGAAACCATTAGGGTCCCAGGCCTTGATGGTTTCCCAGCACAGTTCTATCAGTCTAATTGGGGTGCTATTGGTGAGGATACCTGTAAGTATATTTTGCATATTCTTAACCATGAAGGCTCCCTTAGATGTGTGAATGACACCTATATAACCCTGATCCCAAAAGTTAAAGAGTCATGTCACATGTCAACTAAAATACAACATACAAAAAAATTTATAATATTTAAATTTTATATTATAATTCAAATTATAATAAATAGATAGTGTGTGATGTGAAGACTTTCAAATCACATGTTCTAATCGTTTCAGCTCAAACTCTTGGGGGATATGTATGGAAGTTGTGATTATCACATTTGTCCTCACCACTCTTTCCTTCTACCCCCTCGCCTATTTCCCTACTCATCCAAGGTTTAGAAGTATTTTTTGTAATTTTTTGGTTTTTGTTAACAATCTTCTAACCATCTCCGTGATTTAAAAAAAAAAAACACTTATTGGAAAAAAAAAAAAAAAGAACTGTGAGAGATTTGTAATTCCCAACTTAGTGTAAGGGCCTTGTGGATAAGGTCCTTAATGGGGTGGAGACGGTAATGTGTATGCGAGGAGAGGCTGAGTTCAGAAGAAATCATGTTGAGAAGAAGGAATTCCTTCTTCTCAAATTTTTGAGACTGTGAAACCAGGATTACAAAGAACAGAAAGGAGAAGGCGGTGTGGGGAAATGATGAGCGGAAAATGGGCCAAAATGAGTCGGGGTTTCAGTCACTTGAGCTTGCCGGCGACGAGCTTGGAATCTATTGCTGCTCTGGTTCCAAGTGCCGAAGCTTGTCGTGTGTAGATTAGGGCGGGAGAAATAAGTTGGGGGGAAACTTAGAAGTGATTTTGGCGCCCTTCCCTCCTACGTCGACACTAAATCATACGGATGTCAAAAATAATAAAAGTTGCGGCGCGGATTGTCGTTGTAAAAGCCTCTCATACTCGCCGCTAAAAAGTTTTTAATTAGAAGGCGCCGGCTTTTTGTTAGAACTGCTCGGCGAGTTTCTAATCGCAGCCAAATGTATATATATGGCAGCGATTTATTTGGCGGCGATTATAAACTCGCCAGGAAAAATATGATTTCTTGTAGTGGAAGAGAAGTGAATGTCACGAGTTAAGGCAAAACAGTGCACTTGGCTTTAATGAAATGGTATGCAGCATGGAATAACAAAATTAATGGAATTGGAGTTTCAAACGGTGCGTTTTATCCCATAAGTGAAGCGGTGTGTTTGGCTTAGACGGAAGGAAAGGCAAAGGGGACTTAACAGTATCGTTTTATTTCTCTTTTACATTCATTTGTATAAATACCGAAGTAGAACTTCAATGTTTTTGCTTAGTTGCTTAAGATCAGTTCCTGGAAGTGTATGGAGGTTTGAGGTTCCTCGAAAACTTTATTCAAGAATTAATAAAGTGAATTCTTGGTTTCTTTCTCTCTTTTCTTGATCATTTCATGTTTTCATTGTTTCTTGTTTTGGGATTCTGGGTTGGTGTTGATATCTTGTGTGATACCTTACACTCAGTTATGAAAGAAAGAGGCAAACTCATTTTACAGGTGTTCCCTAACGTGGGATATTAGTAGGAGATTAGGGTTCCCCCTTTATCTCCTCCACCCATATGTAGAAGGTATTAGTATTCATATGGTTTTGCTCAATTTCTTGCTATTTAAAACTTCTTTTTATGAGAAAAATACACAAAATCTCATCAACCTTTACCTACCCTTGCAATCACCATCCCAAACTATTAATTTTAGTAATTAACCCACCAAACTACCGAACAATTGCAATGCATACCATTTTTGTCTCCTTTAAAAGAAAAAATTATGCATACAAATTCTTAAAAAAAAAACACATTCAAAATTTTTCAAAAAGAAAATATTTTTTAAAAGCTAAATTAAAATTATTTTATCACCTTTTTAATTTTTTAATTTTTTAAAATTTCAATTTTTGGTTTCCTTTTAATATTTCAGGTTTTGAAATATTACTTTCAATTTTAAATCTTCTTTATACTTTTTTTATTAATATTTTCTAAAATTTTGATTTTTCACTTTTTAATTTTTTTTGCATTTTTTAATATTTTATAAAGGGTATTTATGTTAAAATATTGAAGGATAGGATACATTGTAATTTTTTGAAAGTTTTAAAATTGATGGTATAGAGTAATTACAAATTAGGTGATACTTTGATGGAAGTTCTTATATCTTTTTTAAATGCTAAGTATTCATTTTTTACATTTGTTATCACGGGTTTAGTTCTAATGTGGCAAGTGGTTGCCACATTTGGATTCTTAGTCATGTAATTAATTAGAATTGGATGGGGGACTATTATGAAATTCGACAAATAGTATAGGAATCATTTTCTCAAAAATCTTATTCTAGAGGCTTTCTTTAAAATTATAAAAACAAATAGAAATTATCAAAAGGAAAGCACACTCACAATGCTATGCACGTGTCTCTACCACATGTTCGATAAAGTCAAACCACAGACGGCAGCAAAGGCACCTAATACACTATCACTTTGTGCACAAGCTTTTCACAATGAGTAATGCTGATACAGTTGTGGAGCGTGTAAGTGCTGCGCAATCATTTAAAAAAAGGTGGAGTCCATTATTAAAAAAAATTAATTTTTCTCATGAGTCTTGTATTTACTAACTTTTTTTAAAGAGATCGCGCGGCGCTTCCACACTCCACGGCTGCAAATATCATTTCTCTTTCACAATTGCCCCAGTTCAAATTCTCTCCCCCTCATGCAATGGCTACATTTCCCTCACCATTCTCTCTTGCTTGCTTGTCCCCTCCAAAGCCTACGTCTCCCTTTGTATCATACTCCGATTTGTCCTCAAAATGAACCAGCAACCAAAGAACCCGATCTTGAGGGAGATGCATTCTGCAAACCCACTGTCGTCCCCCAGCCCTAGCTCGGCCAATTCTAGGCCGTCTAGAAAGACCATATTAGCGAAGGAGAACACCCTTTCGTCTTATCTGAACTATATGCCACACTACAAAAAAAGGCAAAATTGGTGGCGTTTATATGCGCGGCGTTTGTTTATGCGCCGGTAGATATATAAAATTACCGGCGCTTAATGTTTCAGCCGGTAAGTTATTGAGATTTCCGACGTTTAAATTGTTACGCCGGAAATAATATATAGCTTTGGCGGCGTTTATAACAACGCCGCGAATATAGTAATTATGCGCCGGGAAAGTAATAGTTTCCTGGCATTTATATTGTTACGCCGGTAATAATATATGTTTACCGTGGCGTTTAAATAAACGCCACTAATTTATTGATTATACGTCGTTATATTAATCGTGTTTGCCGACGTTTATAATATTACGCCGATGATAATATATAGCGTTAGCGGCGTTTCATAAAACGCCGATAATTGATAAACTTTACAATGGTAAAGTGTTGAATTTTTCGGCGTTTATATCGTTTGAATAAATGCCGGCCATTGATTAATTTTATGCCAGCAATTGATTAATTTCAACGTTTATAGTGTTACACTAGTAATAATTATATAGCATTGGCAACGTTTACAAAATGCCAAAAATTGATCAATGAAACACCGGTAATTGATAAATGCGCCGGCGTATATATTGTTATGCTGATAAGAATATATAACGTCAGTAGTGAAAGCTATTATAAATTTATTGGTAGTAAAATAAATAATAATAAAAATTTATTTAAATAATACGAAAATATCCACAAAATCTTAATTAGTTGAATTTCTGAGATGCCTTACCAGTAAATGCCATATATCGCATTCCAATTCTGAAGGGAGGGAGGGAGGTTCAATAGAACTATAGAAGAGTAGGGCTGTTCATCCGAGTTTGGAACGGGTACTCGGGTATGCCCAACCCGAAAACCAGATTTCAAATCCGGACTGGGTCCGACCCGGATTAGCCGGGTTATGACCCGGGTTGGAACCTAGATGAATCCAAATTCTTTGGTTCCGCACTGAACCCGCATTTTCTCTTTTCTTCTTCTTCTTCTTCTTTTTTTAATAAATAGAAAAGCCTATATATTATTAAATTTTTGCAAAAAATAAAAATTAATCTTGAAAAGCTTAATTTTTTTTTAAAACATTTTTACAAGCATATATTTCAAAAAATCATATTAAAAAACATAATGCATTGACACATGGTCCATAATAATAAAAATATATCAAAATAGAAAACTTTATGTAAAAAATAACTAAAGTTAGAAACTAATTACCATTTTAACTAAATGCATGCAAAAGAAAATATATACAATATTCATCATGTAAAAATGTATGCAACACACAATATAATTCACTACATTATTTTGTATTTATACATTGCATTATAAAATAAAAAATTACAATATATGAATCATTTTGATTTTGGAGACATTGTTTTGGTCATGGTCCTCTCGGGTTTGGCAGTAGACTTTGGTTTCATCATGTGGAGAGCTGGAATCTTCAAGTTTTGGGCCCTCTTCATTTGGATTTGCTGCACCCATGGAATTCACAAATCTCCAATTTACAAAGAATTCAAAATATCTATGCTAAAAATATATATACATGTATATAATTGATAAAGTGACCAATAAGCAAACTGCAGTGCAGAAATTGACCTTAAATGAGATGGGAAGATGCAATTGGTTCACCTAACAACCAAACTTTGTATCATCTGTGGACTGCAAAAAATACCCTCTGTTCTTTTTGTTACTCACAGCTGTTGGATGATTCAAAAAATACCTCAGGCTCATGACTTGTGGAGAGCAAGTTTCATTCCAATGGACTCACTATTTTACAACCCAGTTCATGAAAAGCCAATGTGATGGTTTCACTTTATCATTTAATTGATATGTGAATATATTGTTTGAATTCAAGCAAGAGTTCAAACTCTGTTTCCTTTTTTTTCCACAAAGAATTCAAACTTTTAACTTGTCAGCATCATATCTTTGCTTAAAAACCAAAATACCATGAGCAAAAAAGACCATAGCTAGCTAGTCCTCTCCATGTTTATGAATAAATATACCAAAACTTGACCAAATCTCATGTATATATATGCTTGAAAACTTACCAATAATTAGCTGAAGTGAATGCAGTTTGACTGAAGTACATCATACATAGGTATGGTTGGAAATTTGTTTACAAGTTTTTAGAGCAGATGACACCTTTGGAGTCCAAGAAACAGAGATGAAGGCAAATGCAAATTTAAATCATTTGCAGCTACATATTCACAGGTTTGAGGGCCTGGAAAAAGTTTGCTAAATATTGAAGTAGAAAGCTAAATATTCTTCAGAGATTAAAAAACATAAAAGAAATCTATAATTACTTAGAGCTGGTTTTGGTCTGAAATTTTACGGTCATTTGGTATTCCTAAGGACCTAATGTCACATATTGAGGTTGAGTTAAAGAGATGAGATAAAGGCAAACTAAGAGACTAGAACTTAAGATCAATCAGAGCTAAAATCATGTCAAATTTTCTGCACTAGCTTGATAACCCAATAAGTTAGTTGTATACCTGTTTCAAAACCCCCTCCTTCAACGTTAATCCCAACTACACAAGCAATGAACTAGCGTTTAGAAAAATTAGAAATAAGCATGATGTATGGGTAGACATAGCATAAACATAGGAAGAGATAGTTCTTGATAAACCAGAAAATTCTAATGAAATCCTTAGTTGTTTACTTAGTTATTAGCTTGAGTAGAAGGTAAAAAAATACATACTGATCTCTACTAGTTTAACACATAAAAATGGAAGCCTAAACATAATTAATCTTGTAGCATGTTTTGTCGGTTATAAGTTTCAGTAGCCATTCAGCTTCATATTCTAATGATCAAATGATGCTACAGAGTTTGGACCACAAAAACAAGAAGAAACTTTCATTCATATATATAGACACACCTACCATATTAAAATGTAATTTTCATATGAAAAACCCAACAACTAGGACAAACTTTAAAGAGACTTTTCCAAAAAGTTAACCATATTGATGTAGGACTATATATATATATATATATTGGATCCAACTGATCTTGTAGTACAAACAAATGTGGGAAGCATAAAAACAATGCTTCCCGCACCAACACCATCACACAATGCACACTCCATAAATAACAAAAGAATTATTGGCTCAATTGAATTATTTTCCTGAATAAAACAAAAGAAAATGTTGCAATTGAAGGTACAACCCTCAATAGAAAAAACTGGCGAGAAGAAATGTTGAGCTCACATTTTTAAAAGATGCATACTCAAGGATAAGGAAATATCCCAATCAGAAGCTTCTAAATTCATCAATTTTTTTTTTTCAAAATCTGAGAACCAAGACAGAAAAACTTGTAGAAACAAGAATCATATGACAGGTTAGCTTTTGTACAGGGCCTACCTTTATGACAGGTTGAATTGGTTGGGACTTATTTGGCTAAGCCAGATATTGGCATGAGGAATGAAGAAACCACATCCAACACCAAGGACCCATTCTCCAAACCTCTAGATTGCTACAAAGGGACTTTGTCATCAAGCCATAAAATCTATCACCTGCTGGAGTATGACCCACTCAATCCCAATCTCAATTTTTTATGAACTCAATTCAAATTGTGCCTTAATCAGTTGATTTTTGGTAACTTGTTTAACTAATTCAATTCCAGATTCTGATTTTTTTTAATGAACTCAATTCAACTATGCATTAATCCCAACTCAACTGATACCAAACTGTTTGGCTCAATTATTACAGACTGCAGCTTTGACTCAAAAGAACTCGGAGTCCACTCGAATGTTAGCAGTACAAGAAGAGATTCTGGAAAAGGAGCTTGGTGAAATTCAAAAGGTGCTACTAGCCATGCAGGTAAATGAAACACATTTGTATATTAAATTCAATGGCTACAATATTTGTTTTAGTTTGATGACTTATTTTTCACCAGATTTGATATCAAGATTGGACTCTCTTTTATATATCTGTGTGTAAGGTCATTCCTATTGATATCTCGATCATTTATTTAAAGGTTGTGCAGTGATCTCATTGATGGTGAGAACTATGGATGCTTTCTTGAACTTAATTTTATGGTGCTAAAATGCTTGTATACTGAATTTTTGATTGAATGTTATCTGTAGGAGCAGCAGCAAAAACAGCTTGAACTGATTCTTGCAATTGGAAAGACTGGGAAGCTATGGGAAAACAAGTAATCTATACAAGTAATCTATATTTTTAAAGTCAATATATTGCAGAAACAAGTCCTTATGATATTAGACATGCAAGTAATCTATATTTTGAGGGTGTTATACGAGTACTGGGGCATTGCGGCATCAATTGGGTTCCCATCACCAACTGTGGTACCAAGGATTAAGCAAATTACACAACAATTTAAGCATAGTTACAGATAAATTACGAAACAATTTAAGAAAATTACAAATTGAGGTTGCAAACAACTGAAGATTGACATAGGAGGGCATTTGTGCTTACTCAAAAGCAGGGAGACAAAGAAATGAAGGGGTTGCAAGGTACAAAACCAAGAGCCTTCATCAAACTTACAATAGAGGAACCAGAAAACCCTTGAAATAGAGATTAATGATTCAGATTTGGAAACACGAGACGTACCTGTTCCGGTTCATGTTCTGGCTCCAGATATGGAGATGGAGTGAAGGAATGAAAGTTGCGACGGTGCTGCAATGGACTGGTGGGTTTTTATCGATTGGGACTGGAGAGAAGAAGCTTTTAACGGAGAGAAGGAAAAGAGGGAAGGAGCAGTGCGGGAGAGAAGCGGAACGCTGGAAAGAAAGAGGGAAGACATTAGCCGTGGGAAGGGTGGGGAAATACAATAAAAAAAAAAAACATTTAGAGGGAATGATTCCCGCATTTTTTTCACAGCAAATTTTATTACGGACAGAAATTTCGTTTCTAAAAATTACTATTCGAACAATAAAATAGTTGTTTATATGTAATTTTGAATCATCATATTTTTTGAAATGAAATTTAAATTTTATCTCTAAAGATATTTTAAAGTTGTAAATCCAATTGGAAGAGATACCTTTTTATTTTTAATTTTTTAAAAATTAAGAACAACGAGAAAGTCTAAATTGGCATATATGTAAATCTAATTGGTTGGAGGGAAGCTGAGGGAAGAGAGAAAGAGTGTTTGCAATAAGGGTGTGTAACCGGATCCAAATTATAAAAATCGGGCGATTCTCTGCTTTGAATTAATTGGGATTTCAATCCGGATGGATAAACGGATTCAATACATATATTCGGCTTCGTTTTCAAATTTTGATTTAAAACTCGGATATCCGGATTATAACCGGATTTAATCCGGAATTTTTTTTTTAATTCTTTAGAACTTTAAAAAAAATTATAACTGGGATTCAAAAAAAGAAAAAAAAAAGAAAAGAAAAAGAGGATCCGGTTACGGATAACTGGGTCTCAAAACCGAATTCAAGTTTATTTTAACAATTAACAAATACTAATATATAGTTATTATAATCATTATAGTCTATAATTAATACTAATATTTATAATGATACTAACAGCGTAATACTATATTATTATTGGTAATATACTTTAAATCTATTTATAAATTAGATTATAAATAGTTATAATATATACTAATACTAAATAATCGCATATAAAATAATCACATATATACTAATACTAATATTCTAATATAGACTATAGTTATACTTATACTAATATAGTTGTACTAAATCACCATAACTAATACTAATATATAGCTATACTAATAGTCTAATATTAATACTATTATATAGTCTAATATATTATATAGCTATAACTAATACTAATATATATATATACTAATACTAATAGTCTAATACTGATACTAATAGCGTATAGCCTGGATTCAAAAAAAAAGAAAAAAGAAAAAGAAAAAGAGGATCCGGTTACGGATAACCAGGTCTCAAAACCATATTCTAGTTTATTTTAACAATTAACAATTAAAAAATACTAATATATAGTTATTCTAATCATTATAGTCTATAATTAATACTAATATTTATAATGATACTAATTGTGTAATACTATATTACTATTGGTAATATACTTTAAATCTATTTATAAATTAGAATATAAATCACTATACTAAATAATAACATATATACTAATACTAATATTCTAATATAGACTATAATTATATTTATACTAATATATAGCTATACTAAGAGTCTAATATTAATACTAGTCTAATATATTATATTGCCATAAGTAATACTAATTATACATATATACTAATACTAATAGTCTAATATAGATTTATAGTATTCATACTAATAATCTATTATATTCTTTAATTTATTATGTATAACTATGAGTCTATTAATCTATTATATATATAGTCTATTATATTAATACAATTTAAATTTTATGACCTAATACTAAATACATACTAATAGTATAATACTATATTACTATTAGTATTATTATACTTTAAGTCTATGTATAAATTAGTATATAAATCACTATACTAAATAATCACATATAAAGTAATGATATAGTAATACTAATACTAAATTACTAAACTAATACTATCAATATAGTCTATCAATAATATAGTTATAATAAACTAAACTCACTATAACAATTAACAAATACTAATATATAGTTATTATAATCAATATAATTAATACTAATATCTATATAGTATATAAATCACTATACTAAATAATCACATATAAAATAATCATTATAGTCTATCAATGATTCAATAATATAGTTATAATAAACTAAACTCACTATAACAATTAAATATTAAAAAATACTAATATATAAAATTATTATAATCACTATAATTAATACTTATATTTATAATTATACTAATAGTGAAAAGTTAAGTTGGCGCCTCCAGTACGTTGCCTCAAAATTTATAAAAATGCTATTGACATATTATCTATGACGACCTTATCTATATTATTGAAGCTATTAGAGATGCTATTGACATGTTATGTTTTAACATTGTTCATCAGATATTATTATTATTTTTAAAATCCAGCCAAGTAATGTTTTGTATTTAGTTATTATCATTAAATTATCTTTTAAACCAAATAAAAGTATAAAATCTTAGAAGTAAATGTGTTCAATTATATTATTTAAAATTATATTTTTACTAAAATATTGTATGCATAAATAATATGTTAATAATAAAATAAATAAAATTGTCAAAAGTAAAAGAAGGTTGAAAATTTCAACTTGGCGCCTCATGCCCTCAACTCCCTCTCAAAATTTCAGTAAAATTTCAAATCCTCTCTCTTGTGCCCGCGCTGTGCATCTTTTGTTCTCCCGCATTTCGTTCACTCTGTCTCTATCTCTGTCTCTGTCGCTGTCTCTGTCTCTCTCGCTCTCTTGCTCTCTCATCGCCGATGCTCTAGGCACCACCTTCGTCTCCAACGTCCGACCAACCACTACGGTAAGCTTTCTTCTTTTCTCTCATTCTCCCACGCTGCTTCCCCCTGTGTGCATGTGTGTGTCTCGGTCTACTCTGTTATCGCATCTCCGTGCAGCACCACCATCGTCCACGTTCACCGAGTCACCTGCGGTAAGCTTTCTTCTTTCTGTCATTTTATTCTATTTCTCCCTCAAAACAGAAGTTACTGCTTTGCTTTTGTGAGGTCTTTTGTGTTTTTCAGTTATAAAATTTTGGAGTCTAGGGCTTGGAATGAGAGGCGTATATTGGGGTTGATTACTATCCCTTCTACACAATCCTCCAAATTATAGTTTCTATTGATATTAGGGCTTGGAATGAGAGGCGTATGCTTGGGCTAGCATGGATTTGGGGATTTTTGTGCTTGCGGGGTTTGATCTGAAATCATCAGCAGCAAATGAATGCCCTAACTTGTGATTTCACAAGAAAGTTCTATAGTTTGGAGCTCAATCTATAGTTTACACCTTTATAGAAGTTCTGAGTTACTATTCCTGGCCATGAATTCTGCTTTGTTGAAGATAATGCCTTCACATAGCTAACTAACAAACTAACAAAAGGAGTCAATAAAAGAGCCAAAAGGATATTCAAAAACTGCTTTGTTGAAGTTTTGAGGATCGAGCATTGGTTTAAATATTAGAATAGAGCATTGGTTGTGCTATAAAAGAATCTGTAAGCCTTCTTTGCTTTAAATATTAGAATAGAGCATTGGTTTAGAGTGTTCTGAACACTAAATTTTGTATTTTGCTTCTTGAATGGAGGTGTCAAAGATATTAAGTAAATGAAGGTTTAGCATGAATTCAATGTAGGGGTTCCTACTTAATGTCACTCATTTCTGCACTGCAGTTGATGTATTATTTACTTCTTTGTATTATTGTGCTTAGTTTAAAGGTGAAATTCATCCAATTAGTTCTAATTGGAGTTTTTCCTTGTTCATTGGCTTTTGTAGTCTCCTGAGAATTCTCCTACAGGCATATTTAATCAGCAAAGCAGTGCTATGGATATGAAATCAAGGTACTCTTTATCCCTTATGCCAGCCCATAATATTATTGTTGGGCGTGACATTGGTGCTCTAATTGTCTGTCTTGTTCTGCAAATGGAAAGCAATTTTTGCTTTGGGGAGGTTATATCTCAATTCACTTAGTTCTTTTAAGGTTGTTTTAGTATATTCAATTCTAGTTGGTGCTGTTGCTTTGTTCAAGCCTTCACCCTATTATTTTAAGAGGAATCACATGTGTTTGCCTGTTTGGCCAAGTGATGTCGAGAATATTCATTGTCACACTGCATTCTATTTACTGAGTCCATGACTATTTACGTCATATCTTAGATAGATTGTTGACTTTTTGGAAACTAGAAGGATCTTAATAACTGACCTAAAAGAGTATACTTGTTTCTATTTTTCTTCTTGTCCTCCTTTCTTTGTTTCTTGAAATTTTGAAAATAGTGGTAAAATGGAAGATATGGCTAGTTAAGAACTACCAATTTTTCTTTTCTCAAAAAGAACTATCAATTTAAGTAAAAAAGTGATGTCTCTTAATTTTATAGGATCTCTATGAGAAGTTGGTTCACTATCATTTTCTTTCCAGTTTTTTATTCACTTAAAAGACAATAGTATTAATCAAATCACTAGACATATACAAAGGCATGAAAACCAACAATGTTGTCTGTGTTGAAAACTTAATATAACATACGTATATGCTATATGCCTCTGTATGTCGATCTGATAGCCAAACTGGGACACCCTGCATCTTGATAAATTTTTCGGTTTTGATGGCTCACGGTCTTACTTTTTAATTTCTCTAGTTGATGCTTTAGCTAACATGGCGATACTTTTGAAAATTTTGTTTTGCTAGATAAATGCATTGAGAGCATTAATTAATTGGAATGGAAGTAATTTCTTTTGCAGGAATGCCATGTGGAGTAGGTAACAAATCAGGTTTGCTTGAAATGATTGTGTTCTGGTACTTTATATGATCTGTTGCAGAGGAAATGAAAATCAGATTAGTGTATTTTTTAATATATGAGCTTAGTGTATTTGTAATATATTGTTCATATCCTTTGTGTTATAGGGTATGACAGCTAAACAGTCTTACTAGTAGTTTTATTCCAAATTGGGAGCTTGTGTTTATTGCTTTGATTTTATTGCTTTATCTCTTTATTTCTCATATATTTCATTTTTTGCAACATGCAGGTATGTGCATTATATTTTTTTTATGGATTCTATTTTAGTGCATTATATCATTTGTATTTTGTTTAGTAATTTTTTTTTTAAAATTTGTATGACTATTTTGTTTACCCCTGTGAGATGCCATTTTATTTATTGCAAATTTTTTCTGATATTTTTCAGGCTCAACGATTGCATAGCAATTTCAAAGAACTATTGGATAAATGTGAAGAAGAACTACCCATGAAAGAAATGATCCTACAGTTAATGACAAACACAATGTGAAGAAGAATTATCCATGAAGAACTTTCATGTGATTTGATTTGTAATTTTTTTTTATTATATGAATAATTACCCATTATATCATATTTATTATTAATTTATATATTATATTTTTTTTATTGTGATATATCATATTATTAGTGTGTTTTAAACATCATTAATTAATGCAATGCGCCGGAAACATATTCGTAGCAGCGTTTAAATTAATGCCGTTAATTTAAAAAATGTGTTGGCAACAAACTAGTGGTGGTGTTTAAATTGCGTTGTTAATTTATGCAATGTGGAAAAAACAAACTCGTGGTGTTGTTTAGATAAATGTCGTTAATAAATTTACCAAAGTACTATTAGTGGCATTTAAATAAATGTCGCCTAATTATATGATGAGCCCGTAGCGTACTAGTGGCGGCGTTTAGATATCTGCCGTTAAATTAGGTCATTCGCGACGTTTAGATAAACGCCATTAAATTATTCAATGTGCTGCCGCCAACATACTATTAGTGGCATTTAAATAAATGCCGCCAATTTACTAGTAGTGGCATTTATCGTAACGCCGCTATATTAAAAAGTGGCGGCGATCAGATAAATGCCGTTAAAAAATCCAATGTACTGTCGCCAACGTACTATTAGTGGCATTTAAATAAATGCCGCCAATTTATATGATGCGTCGGCAATGTAGTAGCCGCGGCGTTTATGGTAACGCCGCTAATATATGCCAGGGGATGGCAACGATAAAGTGGCGGCGTTTCGAAAAACGCTGTTAATGTAGAGATTGTGGCGGCGTTTCAAGAAAGGCCGCTATATTATATACAAACGCCACTAATGAGATTTACAAATATCGGCGTTTGCGCAAACGCTGGAATATGGAAAATAGCGACCCTCCAGTACCGGCGCACGCTTACGCCGGTAGAAAACCGCCGTGAATTAATTAGCGACGGTTTTTCGGACAGTTGCCGGCGCATAACCAGCGCCGCCAAATCCATCTTTTTTTGTAGTGCCATACGATTCAAAGCAATCTTTGGACAAGTTTAAGAGCCCTCCGTTGTCCAAGTTGCCTTCTTTGAATCATCTCAAGCGAAAGCTCAACATGGGGATTGTGCCTAAGAATTCGATCCCAAGGGCTTTTGATTTTGGCGTCAAGGTATTGCTTGACATTAAATTTAGGGTTTTGGTTCTATGTACGATTTTCACTAATAAATATGGCTACTGAGTAAAACCACCCAATTAATTTGATATTACTCTAACATTTCTATAGTCCCTTTTCTTTTTGAACTTTGTTTATGTTGGATTTGAGTTGAGATAGATGATCTAAAAGCAGAGAAAGTAATAACGGAAGCAAATTAGAGTCAAAATAGAAACAAAAATCAGCAATCACACAAAGACAAGAAGTTTTAAGTAGTTCGGCTTCAAATGATAGCCTACGTCCCTTGGCGGCATTGATCTTTAAAGGAACTCACTAACTATATCTTTTTTTTATTGCATTTTCTAACCTATTGAGTCTAATATCTTGTCCCATCAATCTCCACTCTTTGCAATTCATCTTTTTCTTAGTAGGGCCTTTGCTTCGGGCCTCATCTTGCCACTTCCTTTCAGTGGGGCTCTAACAGGAGGTCTCATATCACCCTTCCTTCATGTGGGCTCCCCCCCTAAGATCACATCTTGACTTAGTCCTTTGTTTCACCCTAGACTCTTGGTTATGTATGCAAGTTGTGATCATCACATACCTTTTTGTCTAGAACCTCTTTCCTTCTCCCCCTTCGCTTATCTAAAATGTTTTTTTCTTGGTAGCCATAACAACTAAATTTCCTAGTAACACATACTGTCATATGAGATCATTACTTAAAGACTCATTTTTCCATTCTCTATAAATAAGTAAATAACCTATTTTTTGGTAACGATCTAAGAACGGAGAGAGGAGCTCATTTCCCTACCATCCAAGGTTTAGAAGTATTTTTTTTTGTTTACAAGTGAATTCTACGCGAAGAAGATTGGAAAATAGACTCCTCCATAAATGCTAAATAGAACACAACATCTATCCTTGAAGAACTCAATTTCCACTCAAAATTTTTCAATTCCATAGACAACTTGACCAAATCAAAGGCTTGGTTCTAATGAAGAATCTTAATCTCTTCACACAAAGACAAATGGACTACTATGCATTCTGATTACTTGAACAACACCTTCCGAATACACACGAAGGCTAATAACAAATATTCTCTGCAAAAGTAAGAACACTACAAAGTCTGCATGAGCATATCCTGAAGGTGGCCAAATTGCCTCCTCTATCTACACGACAAAACTGTAGACTAGATCTCACTGTGTGCCAATGCTAAAATCAAAATCATGCTCATTTTCAATAGCATGATCTAAAGTACTACCTGCACTCTATTTTTTGAAACTCTCCTAGCAACTCTACCTTCTGGCTATAACCCTGCTCTCATTCATCGTGGAAGACAACAAATGCTGTGAAAGAAGAATGGTTTATCCAATAGCAAGATGTGTTGACCGCTTCATCCAAATTTGTAAACAAAACTAGCAAATCCAAAAGCATACTACAGGCTCTCCTAAAGAGTCCAATTCATCTATTTAGTTACCCCATTTATGTGGAGTGGATTTGATTATATGGTCTAAAAAATGCTCTACCTTCTTGTTTGTAGATCACTAGCATTCTTAAGTGCTTGAACACATCAAACTCGTCACTCACTTCTTCAGAAAACAAGGCCAGCCTTTTCACAAAATGACCATCAAACAATATGTGTACAAACAGAGCACCACCTTGAACAAGATGTACCACAAAGATCAGAACAAATAAATTTACAGGCTCTCCTAAAGAGTCCAATTCATCTATTTAGTTACCCCATTTATGTGGAGTGGATTTGACTATACAGTCTAAAAAATGCTCTACCTTCTTGTTTGTAGATCACTAGCATTCTTCAGTGCTTAAACACATCAAACTCGTCACTCACTTCTTCAGAAAACAAGGCCAGCCTTTTCACAAAATGACCATCAAACAATATGTGTACAAACAGAGCACCACCTTGAACAAGATGTACCACAAAGATCAGAACAAATAAATTGCGGTAAACCTGATTCTGCACTGCTTCACAAGAATATAATGCCAACATAAAAATTAAGCTTCCTTATCTTCTGATCACACAAAGAAAAAAAAACTACCTACTCATAAATGACCACTCTCATTCGACCATATGGCCTAGTTACATGTACCATAAATGAGTAATACCTAAATTTGGAACATCTGAACATGCAGATGCACCAATCATTGTCTCACCAAGAAGACATCTGTCTTCTCCCTATCATTACCACCGAAAGGCCTTTGTAGACTCAAATGACTCCACCTTTAGCTGAATTCTGATAACCAAAGGAGTCAAGAATGTCGAAAGATATCAGATTTTTTTTTTTTTCCAAAAGATTGAATATGTTGAAAGTTAGACATAGTTCTAACAATTCCATCATACATCTCAATCTTGATTAAACCAATCCCAACAATCTCACAAGACATATTATTCCCAACCAAAATGGAATCACCGTTGACTGATTAGTAGGTAGTTAACATTTTTCTTGTTAGATTTATAGAGCTGCCACTAGAATTATCCCCACCCTGATCCAAACCTCTTCCACCATATCTACCACTTGACGAATATTTCCCAAACAAGCTATCAACTTGATTATTTGTGCCTTGTACACCCAATTTTGTTCTCAACTCCTTAAATTTCAAAGCAAATTTCACATCCGCCAAGGAGATGGCATCTTTATCGTACAATATTGAGTTCACAAAATTATCAAATGACATAGACGATGAATATAATAGAATTAAAGCTTGATTCTTTTCATCAAGTTTAATATCAATATTCATTAGATCCATAATAATTTTGTTAAATTCATCTAGATGATTGGACGTAGGAGTACCTTCATCCATTCAAAGAGTGTACAACCATTGCTTGAAATAGAAATGGTTGGTGAGTATTTTTTCAAATACAGACTCTCCAATTTCTTCCAAAGACTCGAGGTGGTCTCTTTGTTAGTGACTTCCCTGAAAACTCCACCAAAAAGAGATAACAAAATCGCACTATGCGCTTTCTCTTCCTCTTCCTTTGTTGATTTAGAATGCTCATCTAATACCATCTCTTCCAAGACTTTTGCCAAACCTTGTTGTTGTAACAAGGCCCCCATCTTGATGCACCACAAGTTGAAGCTGTTTTGACCATCAAACTTCTCAACATCAAATTTCATCGAAACCATCTTTCAAGAACAAAGATCTTCCACAAAGCCTGGTGCTCTGATACCAGTTTGTTGGGATCGAGTGGAGATCTAAAGATGAACTAGATGCAGAGAAAGTAATAGCGAAAGCAAATCAAAGTAAAAACAAAAATGAAAATTAGCAATCACACAAAGACACCAAGATTTAAGTGGTTTGGCTTCAAACGATAATCTACATCCACTGGTGGAGTCAATCTTCAAAGGAATTGACTGAAAAAAATGGAGCATAAGAGAGGTACAACAAATCACCCCTCAATTCCTAAACTCTAATATACCCAATGAGCTCTCAAATATCACAAAATGAGTTATCTCTCCTTTCTGGCCTCACTCACCTTGTTTTTCCTTAGAAAAACATATTTATATATGTAAAATGGCGCAGGAGTTAGGTTTTTTGAACATTCGCTCAAACAGAGTGTTGACTGAGCATTAATCGAATAATATGTTTTCAAGCAACCTAAGGGCTTTGAGGATCCTAAGTATCTGGATCATGTCTCTAGGTTGAAGAAAGCTTTATATGATTTGAAACAAGTTCCTAGAGTTTGGTATGAGAGAGTCTAACTACATGCCTAATAGAACACATGTTTTCTAGGGGTGGTGTTGGCAGGATACTATTCATGTAATGCATGACTCTCAGGTCTAAACACAAATACCAATAGCCTTTTTGAGATGTTCATATATGAGACCATCCAAGGGCTTGGTAAACAGGTCGACTAATTGGGGTTCAATGTGGATGTACTCAAGAGATACAACTTGTATTTCCATAAGATCTCGAATAAAATGATGCCTGATATCTATGTGCTTGGTCCTAGAGTGTTGGACAAGATTTTTTGAAATTTTTATGGCACTGATGTTCTCCCTTTACAAACTCATGATGCCTTGACTAATGCCATATTCACTCAACATCTACTTCATCCAAAGCAACAGTGTGCAACAACTTTCGATAGCAATGTATTCGGTCTCAATTGTGGACAAGGATATAGCATTTTGTTTCATTCTCATCCAAGCCACAATGTTAGTGCCTACATAAAAACAACCACATTTAGTACTTTCCTTCTCTATCGCATTCCTTCATTTAAGTCATCGATGATGTTATCTTGTGAATGATTTAACCTGATTCTTAAAGAGGGCTCTTTAGGTGGACAAGCTTCTTGACTGAAGATGTTTTGAAATTTTCATCATAGTTATCAGATGCTTCATCTCTAATCTCACCTATTGCATCTACTTGCTCCCTTTTAGTGTCTCTCTAGATGTATCATCTACAACCATATTTATGGGTTCTGTAACAGTTTGAGTGTGTGGATTGTAGATCCTATAGGCATGGCTATTTCTTGAGTAACCAAGAAAAATGCCCTCATCCCTCTTTTGGTTAAACATAACCAAGTTTTCCTCATCTCTCAATATGTTACATTTACTTCCAAATATTCTGAAGTACTTAACATTTGGCTTCTTTCATTTCCACAGCTCATATGGTGTTTTGGATGTGCCTGGTCTAAGGTAGACTCTATTCACAATGTAACATTCAGTGTTTATAGCTTCTTCTCAGAAGTGAGTAGGTAGGTTGTTATTGTGAATCATAACCCGTGCAATTTCTTGAATGACTTTATTCTTTCTCTTGACCACTCCATTTTGCTGTGGAGTGATAGCTGTAGAGAATTCTTAGTGAATGCCCTTTTCATCACAAAATTTCTCAAAGCTTGAATCTTCAAACTCCCTACCATGGTTGATAACTTTTATCTTTTGTGAGCTACTCATAACATGTTTCCCTAATTAACATGGCCCACATATTGAAGACTCCACTTTACCTAATTCAAGTAATCCCACTGCCATTTCTTTCTTAGATATCTTAGACAAATCTCTATGATTTATATGACCAAGTATTTGATGCCAAAGGTCATTAACATCACCCTTAGCACTATTGCAACTGTAATGTGAGTTCGGAAAAATACCACAACAATTAACAAAAGTCCTGAATCCTTTCATCACATAGTTACCGTGAATATCAGACATAGAAGAAATTTGTTTTAAAAAATGAACTTCACCACCATTATCACATATTTGACTGATATTGAGGAGGTTAGCTTTTAAGCCATCAACAATTAAGACATCATGCAACATATGTAATACAAGAATTTCAATTTTACCTTTGCCAATTATACGAGTTTTACCACCATCTCCAAAAGTTATAGTTCTATATTTATAATCCTTTACAATTTTGAACCAAGGTCTATTACTAGACATGTCTAGAACATCTATGATCAAAGAATCACAAAAAGGATTTTCTAGTCTTTAGAGTAATGTATGCTACATGACAGTGTCCTTCGCCCCTTTTTCATACACACTTTTTTAGAGTATGGAGAATTCATCTTATTAGCCCTCGTGCTTGCAATCAATTGGTCTAACTTCTCATTGATAATATCAGCTTGTTTGGTT
The DNA here is from genome assembly GCF_018687715.1 of Carya illinoinensis. NCBI lineage: Eukaryota > Viridiplantae > Streptophyta > Magnoliopsida > Fagales > Juglandaceae > Carya > Carya illinoinensis. The sequence continues at coordinate 18,460,933 of NC_056753.1, read as the reverse complement.
AAAGCCATACTTGACTCATTAAAGTCCAATGTCCATTCCTTTAGAACTTTTTCAGTATTCCCAAGGTGAAATCTAAATTCAAAATAGTTTGGTAGGATATGATCAATGTTTTCACAATGATGGCACACGCTACTTGCTTTGCGAGCTCTTTGCCTCTTGGGAGGTGAAATAGACTTTTGCACATGCATGCGTTTTTTATCTTTTTCATAAAGGTGAATAGTTTATCTTCAGAAAAGGTAAGAATGAACACTATTTTTCTCATATTAGAAAGATAGGCTTGAGAAGTAGAAGGGACATGAGATCTTTTCTCATGTAGTCTAAATCACTTGTCTTACTTGATGACTTCCCTAGAGTTTATTAAGCTTTTGTAGAATTTTTAAATTTTAGTGTTGACAAGATCACTTCACTTTCTAGAATTTTGAATTTCTCTTTAAGAGACACATTTCTTGTTTGTAATTGATCTGCTAGACCTATGACTTCATCTAGTTTGTCTTGAAGATACTCATTTTCATTTTTGCATAGTTATAACTTCTTAAGATTTGCTTAATTGACTTTCTTTAATTTTAAACACTCATCATAAATGTTTTCATTTACTTCATGCAATTTGACTCATGCTCAAATTCATTTTCAGACACCATCTCATGATTAGAGACATTCTTACTATTGCAACTTTTGCCACCAACAAAGGATGCGAAAGTCAGGTAATTGAGATTTTTTTCTAAAGAATATTTCTCATATAAGTCACTTGATTTAGACTCATTGTCAATCGATAAAGCAGTCATTGCTTTTCCTTTGGCCTTTTTGTAGTTAGCACACTCAATGAGAATGTGTCCAAAACCATGACAGTCGTGACACTGTATATTTGATGGTACGTTGTTCTTGGTAACTCTAGTGTCTTTCTTAGAACTCCTCTCCCTATTTGTTGAACTAGAATTTCCCTTGAATATTTCAAAAGTTTTCTTATTCTTTCCTTGGTTCTTACCGTTTTTAGATTCAAACAAATTCCTAAATTTCTTAGTATAAAATTCTATTTTCTTATTATCACTCATTGTATAATTGTCAAATGATTCATCAGACTCTTCTCTAACTATTTTGGGAGCAATAGAATTGTTTTTCTTTGGCTAAGGAAAAGTATACACATGGGTTTGAAGGGACCCTACCAATTCTTCAATTCTTTTGTTGTGTAAATCTTTGCTCTCTTCTATTGCAGTAACCTTGGTTCGAAACCTCTCAAGCAAAGATCTAAGGACTTTTCTAACAACTTTATTTTTAGGAATCTTGTCGCCTAGATTAAAACTTGAATTAACAATGTCATTCAGTTTGACATAGAACTGATCAAAGGATTCATCATCTTTCATCCTAAGTTCTTCAAAACTAATGGTCAACATTTGGACTTTGGTGTTTTTGAAAGACTTAGTACCTTCATGGGTAACCTCAAAAATATCCCTTGCCTCTTTTCTTGATTCACACATAGAGATTCAATTGAACTTCTTGGGGGAAATGGCCATAAAAATTGCATTAAGGCCTTTGCTATTCCAATTACGTTTGTTTATCTCATTTCTCGTCCAGCTCTCATTCCAATTACATTTGTTTATCTTAATATTTGGAACCACTCCAGGTGTAAATTAACACCTAATATATACTATAGAATTTTAATTCATTACAACCAATTTAGAAACACTCACAAGACCCTTGTAATAACTAAATTTGGCTTACAACACAACGAGTATCCCAAGCAGCTCTGGACCACTGGCCTTTCTATGGTTTTACCATGAGAACCAACTTGATTTTTGCATCAACGGTAGCTCTGAAATCCCTTCTGGCCAAAGAGCTAGTCCACACCAATGAATCTAGTAGTACTTGACCTCAAGTATAGTAAGATGAAGATCTAATTTTTAAGAGAAAATTAACCTTGGATGCAACATGGAGTTTCAAAAATATTTCTCTCAAGAACAGGCTACTTTGGCTGCTCTCCCTGAGGAAATCGTGCAGCTTCTACTTTTCTATTTGAGCAAACTCTCTATCTAATCTTACCTTAAGTGAAGAGTTGAGCGAGTGTCAAACGAACTCTCTGTTTGAACTTTGCAGCTCGCTCGAGTGAGTGTCGAATGAACTTTTTGTTTGAGTTTCACTTAAGCGAGTGTCAAACTACTTGTCTGTCTGGCATTCACTCGAGTCACTGATGAGCGAATGTGGAGTATATGCCACTTTTTTGTCTTTTCTTCAATGTTCTTCAACAATTGATCATGTGACTTTCACCCAAGAGAATTACAACTCAATTGAATTAGTTTTCTCACAAGCATATGCCAACACAATCATTTTACATTAACATGTATTATAAATGAGGAACTATATGTTGAGTAATTTCCAGGTTTCGAAAAATCATATTTCTCTAAATCAGATTTTTAACTTCACAAAAGCACTATATGAAATCAAATAAGTTCCTAGAGATTGGTATGAGAGACTAATTGGTTTTTTAATTGAAAATTTGATACAACGATTTTCATTAAACATGAAGGAATTATATTATTTTGATTTAGATTTATGTAGAAAAAATAATATTTAGTGCAACTAATGAAAGGATGTACCATGTATTTGCTAAAAGTATGTAGAAAAAATTTGAGATAAGCATGATGAGAGAAGTTAGCTTTTTTCTCGGATTGAAAATCAAGCAAGCAAAAAGTGGAATATTTATTTATCAATCAAAATGTATTAAACAATTACTCAAAAAGTTTGGAATGGAAAGTGCGAAGGAAATTGGAATACCAATGAGCCCATCCACCAAATTTGACAAAGATGAAACTGGTAAGCCAATCGACTTAAAAGTATATTGAGGTATGATTGAGAGTTTATTACATTTGATAGTAAGTAGATTGGATATTACGTTTAGTGTATGGTTATGTGCACATTTTCAATTATCTCCAAAAGAATCTTATTTGATTATTGTTAAATGTATTCTCAGATATCTTGTTAGTATGATTGATATAGGGTTTGGTATCCTAAGCACACTTCTTTCAATCTAATTAGCTATTCAGATGCAAATTATGCCGGTTGCAAAGTTGATTAAAAAAGTACTAGAGAAACATGTAATTTCTTAGGTCATGCATTAGATCTTGGTTTAGTAAAAAGTAATCTTTTATTGCATTACTGTTGTGGTAGAATATGTTGTTGTGGGTAGTTATTGTGCTCAAGTTCCTATATATGAGGCAATAAGTTGAGGATTTTAAACTCGTGTATAATCACATTTCAATCAAATGTGATAATAGCAGTGCTATAATCTTTCAAAGAATCCGATACCATATTCTAGGACTAAACATATTCAAATTAGATATTATTTTCTACAAAATCATTTGCAAAAGAATCATATTGTATTAGATTTCACAAGCACACACAACCAGTTGGCAGATATTTTCACAAAACCTCTGTCAAATGATAAATTATGTATGATTAGTAGAGAATTAGGAATGGTGGATGCTATAGATATTTGTTGAATACCTTTTTATTATCTCAAAATTACTTATAAAAACTTCAGGTTCTTAGCCTCATTTTTTAAGCGCTCTTGCTCTTCACATATCATCATGCTATCCTTATCTAAAGAATTAGGCAATCGAAATGAAGAGTCCAACAAGGATTTCAACTTCTTATTTTCTCGTTTTAAGGTCCATATCTTTATGTTAGACTGGTAAAAAGCTATTAGAGGAGAGAAATATTTAACATTTTTCAACTTCACTCATTCTAGACTACAATCATCAAGAAAAAGCAATAATGGGTGATGAATACCGAGTACCGAGAGTAACCAATTCATAAATGTTCTCATCATCTAACTTATTAGCCATATAATTTTCTTATTGCACCATGGCACTTATGGTAGATGCTTGGAAAATTCATGACTAGGGTCTAGAATACCTTATATATTAATTAAAAAGGTTGTTGGAAGAAAATTGTTGAGCTATTGCTAAAATAGAAATTTTTTTGAATAAGAATGTAGATTAATTATATATATGCAAAGAAAATTGAATGCGAATTGGATAAGCTGAAAACTATCTCTATAGAGATAAACACGAGCACAAGACAAAACATCATATATATTCATATCTTACTCGGCCAACATCACAAGATATGCCGGACTCATTTTGTCAAAAGTTATTTTTACTAAGTTAGCTAAATTAAATACAGCTTGTCCCCCCAAACTTTTTTCGATCTTCTAAAAAATTATTTTTCTCTTGAACACTAAATCTATTCTATTATCTCCTGCTGTTGACTATAAATTTGAGCTCTCTCTCTCTCTCTCTCTAGCTCTTTTACCTGGGGTTGAAGGTCACTAGCATATCGGTTCGTCAACTTTATCAACTCATTGTTTTTGTGTTTTAATATTTTATTCTTTCTGTCTTTATCAACAAGGATTCGATGTAATTCAAAAACTTGATTGTTAAGCTGATCAACCTCACTCACTCTTGCTCATAATCTCTGAGACATAGTTGTAAGAGAGACAACATATTGAGCACTAAGAGTCTTTGGTTCTGCAATGACCACAGAATCAATTCTGCAAGTCAATCGTCTTTTTTCTCTTATCATGGCTTTAATAGCCTCAGTGGAGAAAACAGGTGGTTGAGGCATGAAAGTTTAATGATGATTTGTCATTTTTCAGATGTGTTAAAAATTTGAAAAGTGGTTGATACTCTTTTGATATGCAAAAGGTAGAAGAAGTTTTTGTTTGTAATTTTTGAAAAGTGAATGATTCTCCTTTTGACATTGCAAAAAGATATAAGTTTTTGTTTAAAAATTTTAAAAAATGAATGATTTTGTCTTTGATAATTATAAAAGGAGAAACTTTTGTAACCTTATTTGAGTTTTTGAAAAATGAATGATACTCATTTTTTATATTTGAATCATTTTAAATTTGAAAAGAGTCCCATATGTCTATAAATAACTCATTTGAGATCTTCAAAATTACAACAATAACTATAAAATTTACAACATTCATTCATCAAAACCTTTCAATTTTCCTTTTCTAGTATAGTCTTAATACTTGTTCATTTTGAGAGAGATATAGATTACACTGTATTGTTTTCATTTCATTCATTGATGAGTGTACTTTGATAACCTATACACTATCAACTCTTATATAAATAATAAAAGAGTTTGTGTAACCGTTGTAAGTATATTAAGAGTTCTACGTATAGAATAGCTGAATCACTACTTGTAAGTATAGAAGGTGTTGTACATGAATTCTTTGAAGCAATGTTGTTCAAATGTGTAATAAGTTTATATTTTCACCTAAATAAGGTTGAATAGTGAATTTAGAAATCCTTAAAGAATAGCTTGAGGCCTAGTTTGGATGCACAGTGCAAATGCATCTATACCGTACACTAGTTTTTCCTATCCAAACACATTATATTTCATTTTTAAATTTTAAAAACAACCACTTAAATAAACAATAATAAACAGTAATGAACAGTGAAAACTGACAATGAATAGTGCGTGAACAGTGTGTAAACAATATATGAATAGTGAAAAATTCAGCTCTTTATAAAATAGTAGGACCACACCTTTTTTCAAATCCCAAAGATTAAAAATGATCTCATTTGATCTCACTATCCAAACACATATTTTTTTTTACAAATTATTTCATTTCTTAACTCAAAATTTTCATTACTATTGAAAATATTTCTTCTCATCTGAACTGTGTATCCAAACGAGGCCTGAGGTGAGGACGTAGTGATATGAACTCGCAGAATTAGAATCACTTGAATCCACAATCAATTTGAGAACTCACCCAAGAAAGCCAAAATCAAGTCAATAGATGGAAGAATATAGACCCATTGAAGAACTCGTTTCAAGAACCTAGATTATATTAAAATTTGGATCCGTTGAAGAATTTGTCTCAAGAACCCAGATTATAAAGTAGAAACGCCACAAAAGTTGTAATTTACCTTTGATAAGTTCAAATGTTCAATGAAGAATAAGAGGAGATAAACTCAACTCACAATAAATAAAATTCATCAATTTCATAAACTTTCATATATCTCAAAATGAGGCAATAAAGAGTATTTAAACTAAAACCTCACAAAATCTTAGGTAAAATAAATCCTCATCTTCCAAAAATACTAATGAATAGTGCGGCTACAGTAACTGTGAATAGTACCTCGCTACAGTACCCTTCCCCTAAACAAGATAAAACCTTAAACTAAAATTTTAAGAATCTCTCCCAAAATACTCCTGGGCAAAATACAAGGCCTTCCCTAAAGAAATTCTAGCTGAAAATTAAATCAATCCTTGAACTACTCTTAAAAACTTCTCTTGAAACCCTAGTTCATAAAAAATAAAACATATGTGTGGGCTAGACATCCTACAAATCCAATTATTTTAGATTAATTCCTATGAGTAATAAAATAAACCATTTTAATGAAATAAACAAGTCCAAGGACTTTAATAACAATATGCCCAAGTCATGTCTTCCATAACTTGTTGTATCACATGAATGAAACTGGATTTTCTTCCTTTAAGCCCATCTTGAATATTGGGCTCTTGCTAGATACGTCTCAAGTGGATTGCACCAATCTTTGCATTGTTTCCTTGACCTTCTTAGCTCTTGATCTTATGATTTTCTCATCTAGATTTTGAAAAGAATCTTTAAGACTTGGTCCATTTTGGGGCCCATCATTCCTCCTCTCCTTAAAAGGATTCGACCTCGAATCTCCACTTGCATCAAAGGGAAAAAAATCAGTAACATTGAAAATAGCAGAAACATGATACTTACCTGAAAGATCCACTTGATATAAATTATCATTAGTTTTCTCATGAATTTGAAAAAGTCTATCCAAATTACTCCTGTCATCAATAAGCAAAGACATCAAAGAAAAATGAGTAAGTGAATTAAAACCATAAACAATTTCAAAAGGAGACTATGAAGTAGTAGTATTCATGGTCTTATTATATGGAAACTCTATAAATGGCAAACAATTCTCCCAAAATTTTAAATTGTTATGAACAACAGTGTGTAAGAGCTGAGTTAAGGTCATACTAACTCCTTCAGTTTGGCCATCAGTTTGTGGATGATAAGTAGTGGAAAATAAAAACTTAGTACCCAATTTTCCCCACAACACCTTCCAAAAGTAGTTAAGGAATTTAACATCCATATCAGAAACAATACTCCTAGACATACCATGGAGTCGCACTATCTCTCTGAAAAACAAGTTAGCTATGTTTGTGGCATTATTTGTTTTATGGCATGGAATGAAATGTGCCGTCTTGCTAAATCTATCCACAACCACAAAAATAGAATCTCTACCCCTTTTTGTTGTAGGCAGCCCCAAACAAAGTCCATAGATATATCTACCCATGGCTCACTAGGAACGGGTAAGGGTGTATACAACCCATGTGACAAAATATTAGATTTGGCCTTTTTACATAGAATGCACCTGCTACAAATGCGATTGACATCTCTTTTCATCTTAGGCCAAAAGAAATGTTTATGCAATATGTCTAAAGTTTTCTTGATACCAAAGTGTCCCATTAATCTCCCACCATGTGCTTCACCCATCAATAATTCACGCATAGAACAACTAGGCACACACAGTTTGTTTTCTTTAAACAAGTAACCATTATATTTGTAAAACTTACCAAATGCCGCCTTATCACATCCCATATACAAATCAGAAAAGTAAATGTCATTGGCATACATGTCTTTCACATATTCAAACCCAAGCATTTTACCACTCATAAAAGTAAGAAGTACATACCTCCGGGATAAAGTATCAACAATAATGTCCTCCTTACCTTACTTGTAATGGATGACATAAGGAAAGGTCTCAATGTATTCCATTCATCTAGCATGCTTTTTATTCAACTTACCTTGACCCTTGAGATGCTTCAAGGATTCAGTATCGGTGTGGATCACAAATTCCCTAGGCCACAGGTAGTGCTGCCAAGTCTTTAATGCATGAATAAGGGCATAAAACTCTTTGTCATAAGTAAGGTACTTCAAAGACACCCCACTTAACTTCTCACTAAAGAAGGCTATAGGCCACTTATCCTGCATCAAAATGGCTCCAAAATTATTCCTGAGGCATCACATTCAATCTAAAAAGTTTTGTTAAAATCAGGTAATGCTAACACAAATGTAGAGTCCCTTTCTTTAATAGTGGCAAAAGCATTCTCTTGATTAGCCCCCCAATGAAACCCATCATTCTATTTAATTACTTTAGTGAGTGGTGCAGTAATGGTGCTAAAGTCTTTAACAAAACGCCGATAAAAGCTAGCTAAGCCATGAAATCTTCTTACCTCAGTGATGCTCTTTGGCGTTGGCCACTCTTTGATGGCCTTGACTTTCTCTTCATACACTTTAATACCTTTTGTACTAACACCATAACCAAGAAAAACAACTTTCTCCATGCAAAAGGTACATTTCTTAAAATTAGCATACAACTTTTTACATCTCAACATATCTAACACATATCTCAAATGCTCAATATGTTCATTTTAGTCCTTGTTGTACACTAGGATATCATCAAAGTACACAACCACAAACTTGCCTATGAATGCACGTAGGACATGGTTCATTAATCTCATGAAAGTACTGGCACATTTGTAAGTTCAAATGGTATAACCAACCATTCATAAAGCCCATACTTAGTCTTAAAAGCAGTTTTCCATTCATCACCATTTTTCATTCTAATTTGATGGTACCCACTTTTAAGATCAATTTTATTGAAAATACATGAGTCATGCAATTTATCAAGCATATAATCTAATCTAGGAATGAGATGACGATACTTTACCGTAATATTGTTGATCGCCCTGTAATCAACGCACATCCTCCACTTCCCATCCTTCTTTGACACTAGTAGCACTAGCACTACACATATGGGCTCATGCTCTCCCTCACGTATCCCTTACTCATCAAAACCTCAACTTGCCTCTGAAGCTCATTTGTCTCCTCTAGATTACTCCTATAAGCAGGTCGGTTTGGAATAGTAGCTCCGGATACAAAATCAATTTGATGTTCAATGGCTCTAATGGGTGGCAACTCATTTAGCATCTCCTTTGGGAATACATCCTTAAACTCCTATAATAAAGAAACAGCCAAACTAGGAAGAGACTAGTTAGTTTCATCAAGATTATGATAAGACTCTTTTTAGACATGAAAAATTATAGGGCAATCTGCTAAGAAAGCCCTCTTAACCTCACTCTCTCTTGCATAGAAACTCACTTTTGTCTTTCATTTTCTCTCTACAGACTCTCTTTCTTTTTTGCCCATTTTCAGTCTCACTCTTTCTTTTTTTCTCAATTTCTTTTTCACTCTTTTTTTTTTTTTAATCACTCTCATTTTCACTCTTTCTTTTTTTAGCAACCTCACTTTTTAGTTTCAATTGGTCCTCATAGACCTATCTTGGAGTTAAAGGAGCAAGCTTGATTGTTTTGCCCTTCTTTACAAAGTTGTACATGGTTTTGAATCCATCATGTATCACCCTCCTATCATATTGCCACGGCCTCCCCAACAAGATATGGCCAGCATGCATAGGTATAACATTATAAAGTACCTCATCCTGATACTTTCCAATGGAAAAAGTAACTAACACTTGTCTATCCACCCTAACCTCCTCACAATTATTCAACCACTGCAACTTGTATGGTCGAGAGTATTTCAAGGTAGGTAAATTCAATTTCTTAACTAAAGTAGTGCTAGCAATATTAGTACAACTCCCCTATCAATGATCATACTACATACCTTGATATTGATGTGGCACCTAGTATGAAAAATGTTCTCCCTCTGTTGCTCTACATCATCCATCTTAATTTGTGTGTTGAGAGCACGCCTGGCAATAAGGGACTCACCTGTTATGGGGTATTCTACTCCATCATCATCACTAGCATCCTCTAACTCGGGCATCTCTTCACTATCATCCTCACTTGCAGTCATCACCTCCCAATTGTCAATCATAATCATCACACGTTTGTTTGGACATTGAGAAGCGATGTACCCTGAACCCAAACACTTAAAGCATTTAATATCTCTATTTCTAGAAGGTTGGGATGCTACCTTGGGTTTATTGCTAGTTCCTTCATTTTTTTCCATTAGATGGTTCAGTCTTTGTCTTTGTTATAGCTCGATCATCTTTCTTCTACTTTGGTTTTGAAGGAGTGCTAGAAACTGAAGTGTACCCTTTCCTCTTTAATTGCCTTTCCACCTTTATAGCCATGTGCACCATATCCTCTATTTCTACATAATGTTGCAACTCAACAACATTGGCTATCTCCCTATTCAAACCACACAAAAATCTAGCCATAGTGGCCTCTCTATCATCTTCTACATTTGCCCATATCATAGCCACCTCTATCTCCTTATAGTAGTCTTCCACACTCCTAGACCCCTGTGTAAGATTTTGTAATTTCTGGTAGAGGTCCCTATAGTAGTGGCTAGGTACAAATCTCCGTCTCATGAGAGTTTTCAACTCTCCCCATGTCTCGACAGGCCTCTCATAATTCCTCATCCCATTGGTTACTAATTGATCCCACCAAATAATAGTATAATCAGTGAACTCAATTACTGCCAACTTCACTTTCTTCTCATATGAATAGTTATGACAATCAAAGATCAACTCTATCTTCTTCTCCCATTCTAAATAAGCTTCAGGGTTAGTTCTATCCTAGAAAGACGGTATTTTCATTTTGATACCCTCAAGGTCCCTATCTACTCCATCACGACCTCGTGGGTTTCCCTTAAATCCTCTTTCACGCCTAACTCTATGTCTACCCATCCCAACTTCAAATGTTAGGTCTTCCTCATCCTCACCATCTCCTTCATCTTCATACTCATGTTCTCTTCTAGGTTCACATCTTCTCCTATCTCTCCCACCATATAATTTTCTAATTACTTCATCTTGTTGATCCATCCTATCCCTCACTTCCCCTAACATTATGTTCAACTGCTTAAACTGTTGTTGCATGGCTTGCAACACAAAGGAGTTATCTGCCATCCCTTTTGGTGATGAGTCACTTTTATGAGATATCGTATGTGCTGCACCAAAAACATGTTAGTGGAAAAGTGTAACGCCCGTCCTTGTGGTGGAACCTCTTCAAAACAATTTTGATAAAAATCGACGGGAATTACGATTCCTTTTAAAATTATTTTCCATTCATGCCAGGATGCAAAACACTCCATGTTATAAATAAAATTCATTTTCTTAATTAAAAGATTACAACGAAAAACATTAAATTTCATAATTAAGTTTCTCGTATAAAATATTTTGCTTAGGCCTTCGTGCTCTTCCCTTTGGGCTATACCCGTCCTGACTTGTCATGCTCATCTTGTCCCTGGGAGGACATGCATAAAAACTAAAATGAGTCGATGACTCGTAAGCATTACTTCATACTGTTAAAATATAATAACATAAATTTTCAGTCATGCATTTATGATTCCATACATACATATCATACTTATCATGCATACATCTTTCTTTTCGTTTAAAAACGTTGTGAGGTAGGGTTTTTCCTTAAAAACATGCTTTCTTCTTTAAAATAGTTCCCCACGCATCACTGCCTTCATTTCTTAAAGAGTCTTTTCATGCATTTGTTCATTTACATACATTCATGCGTTCATCTTTTCTTACTTACGTACTTCATTGGCCATAGCACACTGTTACGCAATGTGTGCTAGGGTTAGCGGTCTTTTTGGACCTGATTTCACTCGTGGCCACGGGTTGGGAATCCATTCCGTCAGGGTGCAACACTGGGTGCACTACCAGTACTACTTACCTGGCATTGCAATCTGCCCAGTCCAGTCTATTCATTTGGTACTATTTTTATTTCAGTCCATGTGGCCGTTACGTATTTTCATACATCATCCATTCATTTCAGTCTGTTCATTCCTTTACAGTCCTTTCCTTTCCTTTGCAGTTCTTACAGTTCTTACGGTTCTTTAGTTCGTTTTTTTCATAGAAAGTCATTTTAAAAAGAAAATAATTTTCATAAAAGTCATTTTAGAATAAAATCGTCTTTCATGGCATCATTTAAAGCATCGTCTTTCATAGGGACATTTTAAAACACTTTCATAGGAACACTTTAAAATAGAGGGTCGAGGCCTCACTTTCATAGGGACATTTTAAAATACTTTCTTCGCGTCGTTTAAAGTATAGTTTTCTTTCTTTTTGTAAAAGTTGTTTTAAAAGATGTTTCTTTAAAAGAAAATAGTTTTTTTCTTTTATTTTAAAAGTTGTTTAAGAAAGAGTCATTTTTACGAGAGAAATTTATTTTAAAAAAAAAATAGTTTTCTTTCTTTTCTTAAGAGTTGTTTTAGAAACAGTCAATTGCAGTTTCAGTCCTTACCTTAACAGTTCTCACGTCTTTTAAAACTTCTTTTCATTTTCCTTTCATGAACATACATACAATACGTACTACTTATAGCATCCATTTACATGCATACAAGTACATACTTTGAGTGCGGGAAAAGGGACTGCCAAGGAGGGCTACTACATACTTATACTTGAAAACTTATGTTTTGTTCTTTTTCTTTCGTAAAACGTGTCTTTGCGGAGAAAAAGTTTCATTTTCCGAAAAGCTTTCGTCTTCTTCTTCGTTTATATAAAGAAAACTCTAGAAGAGTATGAACGTAATCCTTACCTGGATTTCATGCCATACTCATTCCATGTAGTCCATTCGTGTGCGTGTCAGAGGTGTCAGATGGCAACCTATATGCATACACATAACCATACGTCATCATCACTATTCTAAAAATAGAACTATGCCTCACTTGGAACACTATTCGTTCATCCTTGGGCTCTTATGTGTCATTTACTATGCTAAAACTTTTGGGGTTTTATTCCTTAAAGTGAACCCCTGTGATTCACCTTAGGGTTAAAATAGTAAGACCTTCATCTCGTTCTTCTATTTCCACAATCCGACGCATGATTCCGATCGACAGAGTCATGCATCCCAACCTTAGACTACTTACCCATTACTGCCTTCACGTATCCTAGCCTATACTAAATCCTCATTCCCATCCAGACAGGCTACAGGAATTCAAGCCAACTCTAGGGCTAAAACACCGTGTAACCATGCTGAGGATAGCTTACCAATTATATATGGTGAACCTGTCTGTCACACGTGTCTTGCCAAAGACACATGTATCTCATCCCCTTTTATCACCTAAGAGTAACTTATAATTCCAATGAACACTCGCTTGTATAAACAAGCTCCATACTCCAATACCAACTTGCTCGGACTCGGTTGATAGGACTCTTTCTAGTTCTCGGCCCTGGACAATTTCACCCTAACACTTGATAGGAGATGACTGCATCCACAAATGCACCTCTGTCAAGTCACGCAGCTCGAGACTAATCCCGAGTCACGTCACGATGCCCATCATGCTTCCGCTGCACTCTTTGATATTTTTCCACCACTTCCATATACTCTTAGCCATAGTCAACCACAAGATGACACCCGTCACCCCGGACTACAGGCCATATCACCATTGCTTCGGGACACTGTTATATAGTTCCTGCCACTTAACAAGAGGACTGCATCCAGAAATGCACCTCTGTCACATTATGTAGCTCGAGACAAATTCCCCGAGTTACAGCATGATGCCCATCATGCTTCCGCTGCACTCTCTGATACCTTTTCACTATTTCACACATACCTTCAGCCACAAGTCAGTCTCAAGGCGACACTCGTCACCTTGGACTATAGCCACATCACCACTAATTTGGGACACTGTTACATAGTTTCCCGACGCTACACCATACACTCCACGCTTCTCCGCTATGCCATCCAACCCTTCGTGACATGCCATTCAGTGTATCAAGACATAGCACATAGTACACCTACGTGAAGTCTCTTCCACCCACACTATAACACACATCGCTACGATACACACCTCACGGTGCATCGCTACGCGACAAGGAGTACGCGCCACGCGTACTCCCTTCACTACAATGCTCATTATCACGACGCACATCACACGGTGCATCGCCATACAACACGGAGTATGCTTCACGCGCACTTCCTTCATTCTATGCCACACATCACTATAGCGCACGTCACACAGCGCGTCGCTGCATTACACAGAGTACGCTTCACGCGTACTCTCTTCACACTTCACGCTGTATCACAACTACGGCATCCATCTCACGCCCATACTCACAGCACAGTCCACAACACTACACAATCAAGCCCAACACTTCACAACTACACTTCACTTCACAACTACGTAGTGAACTCAACAAATATTAACTACACAGTCTACAGTCCAACCAATCAACTAATATAAACATAAATAACTAGAGATAGAGGGTTATATCATCGACAGGATAACTCGTACGTCGCTCGCTGCCCATCACGATCAAGGCGTCAGAGGAGTCATACGTGGTGGTAACACCGCGTACGGTGGCTGTCCACCACGTAAAGTGGTTGTTTGGGCTTGAGAATAGCTAGGCGTGGCCTTGGAAAGGCTCAAGGTGGCCTCATGGTGGTCAAAGGTGGTGGAGCACGGTGGCATCACACCGTGAACAGTGAATCCGAAGTGGAGAGAGGTTGCTTGAGGTGGAGGAAGGCCATAGAACTTCATGGGAAGTTAGGGAAAAGGTAGAGGAAGATGTGGTGGAGCTGTGGTGGCGAGGTGGTGGCCAGGCGGTGGCTCACGACGGTGGATCGGCCACTAGAAGTGTAACTCATGCCTGGAAGAGTGAGGGAGAGTGAGAGCTGTACACAGCTCCTTTGGACATGAAATTTGTTGGAGAAGGTCGTGGTGATGAGAGGAACAAGGTGGTGGTGGTGAAATACCGTGGGTAGCCGTGTATGGTGGTGCACGGCGGTGCAACTGAAACTAAGGTTGTTGAGACCCATCGGAGAAAGAGAGAGTTAGAGGAAAAGGAGGACATGGGGAGGAAGCCCATGATGTGGTGAAGCCATTGGTGGTGTTTGGTGGCTGTTTCAGTCGCGTATGGTGGCTCAAAGAGGAGAAAATGGCTTTAAGACCCATTTGCTTGGAGGGAGAAAGAGAGAGAGGTGGCTACCGATATAGCTCACCACCGGTGTGGGAGGATCAGGCCGGAGGTGGAGGTGGGGGCACGGTGGCTGGAGGTGGCGCCGGCTGGAAGGCTTGAAGCTCACGCAAGGTGTAGAAGACAGAGAGCATGGGCTGGACGTGCATGGGAGAGAGAGAGATGAGAGAAAATGAAGAAAGGAAAAAGTGAAGGAAAAAGGGTAGATGCTTGGGTATTTAATCCCAGTCCTTCACTTTGGAATCCTCAAAACGATCTAACAATGAGTTTAAACATTGATTTGAAAACGCGTACACTTAAATAAAGCACTGAAAGGAATTAAGATAGAATATTATTTTATAGACTAAAGTTTATAAAATAATATTTCATCATCATTATTTAAAATGATAAAGTATCGTTAATTACTCAAAGAGAATAAAATTATTTAAATTAAATTAAAGTTTTCAACGCAAAGTAAAATCTCTTAATATTTTAAAACAACTAAAATATTTAATTTAAATAATTATCCATAATTATAATATTTTTAGATCTCATTAAAATATAATAATTGTGTTACTTTAAAAACAAGTTTATCTAATAATACTGGAAATATCTTCTATAGATATTTTCATAATATTTAAAATATCCTTAAACTTTAAAATATTTATCTTACTTTGAAATTCGCTGGATAACTTTCGGAACACGCTATTGAGGTACAGCACGTAGGATAAGGCTCAGCACGTAGATTGCAACTCGGCACGTTAACCGAAGTTTGACACGTAGATCGAGGCTCATACTTAAAGAAGAAGAAAAAAGGAGCGGATATTACAAAAAGACCTCACACACTGCCTTACATCTTTACACTTGAATAATGGCACTCCACTCGTGTTTAACCCTTAATTGGTTTTTTTTTCAATAATAATCTCATACTCTCTTACCTTTTACCTTAAGAGTTTTTCCACTAAAGTTCTTTAAAAACTAATTGAACTCAATCAAAACAATACAACTTTGTTTTATTCCAACCAGTAATTAGGTTTAAGAAACAAGAACAAGAGAAAACACGGAAATAATAAAATGACAAGAGAATCAAGAAAATTATACGAGGAAAAGAGTAAATACAAAACAAGATACCAACTATAGTATTGTATTCAGCCCCTTTGATGATAAGGCTCGAACAATTTTTTTTTTTCTCTTCTTTTTTTTTTTCTAATAATTCAATCACAAACAATTGATTCAATTGTGAAAATCAAACAATTGAATTCAAACACATGAAATTGACAAGGAATAAAAGAGAATCAATAAAATGGCACTCCAAGCAATTGACAAACTTAGAGATGCAAGAAACTCTAGAATTTTGAAACCCTAGATGATGTAAATTTTGGCCACCCAAACAAACCCTAATGACAAAGCAACTTTGATAGCCCTAGGATGAAGGAATTTCAGCAGCCACAATTCAAAAAAATCAAAGGAAAAAGAACCCAAATTATAGAATAATTTGGTAGCCTTATGAAAAATGAATTTTTTGCACCTTTTTTTTCTTTTTTTTTTTTGTAACCCTAGAACAATTAAGCCCTATAATTAAATTTAAAGATGCAAGAATTAAAAGATAGAATCAGACCTGATTGGAAACCTTGCTCTGAATATCAAATGATATGAACCCATGGAATTGAAATCCCTTGAACCTACAATCAATTTAAAAACTCACCCAAAAAAATCAAAATTAAGTCAATGGATGGAAGAATCTAGACCCATTAAGGAGCTCGTTTCAAGAACCTAGATTATATTAAAATCTAGACCCGTTGAAGAATCTGTCTCAAGAACCCAGATTATAAATGAGGAACGCCACAAAAGTTATGATTTACTTTTGATAAGTTTAAACGTTCAATGAAGAATAAGAGGAGATAAACTCAACTCACAATAAATAAAATTCATCAATTTCATAAACTTTCATATATTTCAAAATGAGGCTAATAAAGAGTATTTAAACTAAAACCTCACAAAACTTTAGGTAAAATAAAGCTCAATATTCCAAAAATACACTTGAATAGTGCAGCTACAGTAACCATGAATAGTGCCGCGCTATAGAACCCTTCCCCTAAACAAGATAAAACCGTAAACTAAAAATTTAAGAATCTTTTCCAAAATACCCCTTGGCGAAATACAAGGCCTTTCCTAAAGAAACCCTAATTGAAAATTAAATCAATCCCTAAACTACTCTTAAAAATTTCTCTTGAAACCCTAATTCATAAAACATAAAACATATGTGTGGGTTGGACATCCCAATCCAATTATTTTAGATTAATTCATATGATTAATAAAGTAAACCATTTTAATGAAATAAACAAGTCCAAGGCCTTTAATAATAATAGGCCCAAGTAATGTCTTCCATAGCTTGTTGTATCACATTAATGAAATTTGATTTTCTTCCTTTAAGCCCATCTTAAATGTTGGGCTCTTGCGAGACACGTCCCAAGTGGATTGTATCAATCTTTGTATTGTTTTCTTGACTTTCTTAACTCTTAATTTTATGATTTCCCCATCTGGAATTTGAAAATGATCTTTAAGACTTGGTCCACTTTGAGGCCAATCATTCGTAAGGAGCGTGAGCTAAAGTTTGTTAAAATACTGAGTTTGTATTTCTTTTACCCTTACTTTTTATATTTACTACTGTTTAATATTCTGTTCATATTTTTTATCGTGTATTTGATTTATAATTGTTAATTAAAAAAAATCCAATTCACCCCTTCTTTAGGTTAGTTATTTGAAAAGATCCTTTTGTAGGGAATCCTTTATTAAAAATAAATAAAAAAGCTTAACACAAAAGTGAAAAAAGAAATAATAATAACTTGGTCTAGATTATCTACCATTATATTCATAAGATTGGCCATACTATTGCTATATATATGGGAAATGAGTCTTTGTTATTTTCTTTCTCTCCTTTTTTTATAAGATTCACCTTTTATTAATGAACTATAAGCGTCTATATTCACTTATTTTATTAATTATTAATGACTTTTAACGATATCAACTATCAATTTTTGCGTGTCCTCGAAAATTTAAGAGTAGATACTGAAGTCTCCCAAACTAATGGCCCATCATGATCTGTTATATAAATAAGTGTATTCTCCCATTTTCGTTTGTTTTAAAAGAAAATATTATGCATACAAATTCTAAAAGGTAGAAAAATAAAAAATAAAAACACTTATTAAAAATTTGTCAAAAAAGAAAATATTTTCTAAAAGCTAATTTAAAATTATTTTTTGACTTTTTTAAGTTTTTCATTTTTTTAAATTTCATATTTTCGGTTCCCCTTTAACATTTCAGTTTTTGTAGTATTATTTTCACAAATTTTCTATCTACTCTTATATTAATATTTTCTAAAATCTTTATTTTTAACGTTTTAATTTATATTTTCATTTTTTAATATTTTATATTTATCCCATGATATATATGCTTTTTAAATGCTAAGTATTTATTTTTTAATAATGTTAGGTATAGTCATAAGTTAATATGCAAATGCGGCACATTCTTTTTGAAAAAACATGTAATCTATTATTAAGAAATTAATTTTTTCATGTGAATCTTCTATTTATTAATTTTTTTTAAAAGGAATGTGCGACCCTTACTTATTCTATAACTGTAAATATTTTTCTTCATTTGTTACATGTGTTATCACAGATTTAGTTTTAATGTGGCAAGTAATTTTCATATTAGGGTTCTTCGTCATATAATTAATTAGAATTGAACGGGGGACTATTATGAAATTCGACAAATATTGTAGAGATCATTTTCTCAAAAACCTTATTCTAGAGACTTTCTTTGAACAATTCTTCTACATACTGTCGTTACATATAGTCGGTGTGCAGTCGATGACACCACATCAGATTTAAAAAAAATAAAAGACATAGAAAATAAAAGAAGCCCCGCTAGAAATCGAAATAAGAAAGAAAGAAAAAAGACATTAAGCTCGGCATCGTCTGGATCTTTGTCTTCCTGCTCGTCTGGGTTTTTAGTTACGTGTTCATGTTAGTCTTCATCTTCCTGCTCATCTGATCTGGGGAGAAATGAGGAAGAAAGAAAAAAGACACTGAAACAGAGCTTGGCATCGTCTGGATCTTCGTCTTCCCACTCATCTGGGTTTTTGGTTGCGTGTTTGTGTTAGTCTTCATCTTCCTGCTCTTACAATCATTATGGATCTACTTAACTTGATGGTTAATTATTGCATTCAGTAAACAACAGAGAAATAATAGGTAATGCATAAAAAATTCATTAAACTCAAAGGGAAAGTGTAACCATTCCATAATGATCATAAAAAAATACTGAGTTTTATATTCAGTAAGATAAACATAGGATTCTTAAAATCCAAACCTGAGTTTTCTCCTTTTAACTACTTGCTGGAATCAAAACCTGGAAAAGAAAAAACACCACAGCTATATCAGGATCCTAAACCATTTAAAACCTAGAAACACCACCAAAATTAACCAAAGATTAGAATAGACATGGGGAAAATCCAAATTGATAAAAATCCATTAAAATCGAAGATGAAAAAACTTGAAATCGAAATCCAAAATTAAAATAGACCAAAACCCATGTTGACAAACTAGAAGAAAACCCAAGCAAGCTCCAAAATTGAAATTAATTATAGACCAAAACAGAGCCATGAAGAAATAGAACTCAAAATCGAACTCCCAAATCTAAAATCAACCAAAACTTGGATAAAATAACTTGAAAAAAAACCCAAAACCACCCACCAAAACAAAAATGAGCCGATCACACAAGGCGCACCCTAGGGAGTTAGGGACCAGTCTTCACAACAGACAAGAAGAAGAAGAAATTTGTGTGTGTGTGTGTGTGTGAGAGAGAGAGAGAGAGAGAGAGAGAGAGAGAGAGAGAGGAAAGTTAGAGCTCAATCGGTTACACGGAGATGGAGGAAAGCCTTCATCTTTATGAGTTCAAGCTTGGGGGCAAATGATCTGTGGGATGAAACGAGTTTCATTTTTTCGTTCACCAAGAATTTCTCTTTTTGCAGATGCCTGCATGGTGAGATGCTTTGACAAAAGTGGCCAATCACTCCAGATACTCCCTAAAGGATGAATAAGGTTTAATCATCTTCTTCTATCGAGTCTTTTTTTTTTTTTTTTCATTCTCCCAACGTAAAATTATTCTTAATATTGCAAATGCAATTCTTCGACTCTACAGGAAATGAAAGGGCTTCGAGAGAGAGAAGCACAGAAGGGAGAGAAACATAGAGCAAAAGGAGAAAGAGTCGAAAATGGAGGGAAATGGAATCAAACACTGAAACAGTGTGCTTTTATTTTTTCATGTCAGACGCGTTCTCCCCCCCCCCCCCCCCCGCGCTTGCACCAGCCAACTGCCTATAGCTTTTTTCTTCTTTGAAATTAAAAAAAAAAAAACACAAAACAAAAAGGGAGTGGAGAAAGGAAATCACGCTCGCAATGACACGTGTCTCTACCACGCGTTCAGTAAAGCCAAAACAAAAAGACGGTAAGAGCACTCCCAATGGTCTATCTATCTTATCCTTTAAAATACATCACCAAAACCTACTTTTTCTATTTTACATACTGACTTTTACAATATACCATACATCAGCTTATCTATTTTTTCTTTATATCATTTAAATATTATACTTTTTATTCTTTTTTATTCATTTCAATTATTTTATCTAATTACCAATGATATCCTCATATCTCTTGATATTTGCAATATCTCCCCATATACAATGTCATATAATTATATTATATTTTAAATTAATCCAAATTTATAAGCTAAACTAAAATATCTTAAAAATAAAAATTAAGATATTTTTTGGTATATTCCTTAAAAAAAGAAGAAGAAGAAGAAAAGAAAGACAATGTTTCATGAGGAAGATGCAAAACCCAAAAATATTGACATCCATTCAAAACAGATATATGTATGGTGCATGACTCATGTATGCACAGCTTGCAAAAACAATCAGCCCATAAATCATGACAGTTAGGCAATGACATACTCTGGTTCACTAAAATCTGCACCGAAAACAAATTTCCAGCCAATTAACAAACTCTTTAAAAATGATATGTTATGTAGCCAATTACTGCCAACATGCATGCATATTGACATATATATGCATATACTAGTAGTGGTAGCACGTCCAAGGCATGTAATTTGCCCAGTTGAGAGCAAGCAGCAAAAAATAATATACACATCCCTCAATAGGGAGACAATAAATTGAAGATAGAAATGCCATAGTTTTGGCCAGTTCCTGCTCATTCATTCACATAATTAAAGTTAAGTCATTCACAACAACACTTTGGTGTGCCACCATCATAACTTCCCCAACAAAGAACACATTAGACTATTAAGACAGTTTAGTGTGCTACTTGTGCTGTGTTCTATACAAAAAAAAAAAAATCAGAACTATCCACTAGCTGCGTTGTGGCTTCAGGTTTTGTAGAGTGTTCTATACAAAAAACTATCAAACCCATATTCCCAAATGTGGCTGGACATAAGCTTCATGTTTGTGCTGTGTTCTAGACAAAAAATTATCAAAAGAGCATTCCCATAAAACAAGTTCTAATTGGGCACTCATCTTTTTCTTTTATGAAACAACTTAAAAAAATGACCAATAGGCAAGCAAACACAGTTGAAAAGAGACTAAAATAATCGGTTATGGGGGCTGGCTTTAAAGGGTTGAGAAAATAAGAGGGGGAGAAAATATTAGCTTTAACATAGGCAGGTTTAGGAGTAGCAGAGTTCTAAAATAATCGGTTCCCTGAAATACATGCAGGAAATTTTTCAGTTTGCCAATCACAATCTGCTTATAATATTGAAATTTACATCAAAACAAAAAAATATATACATGTAGAGAGAGAGAGACAGAGATCAAAGATTCAAAAGTACATCTAAGGATACAACTGAGAAACCAATGTAGCTGCTAAATGCTGATATAGCTCTTCATTTTTTCCGTGCAAAAGGAGTTCCTGGCAAAAAAAAAAAAAAAAAAAGGGCCTTAGATCAGGTTGGGCAGTAATAGAAGGTGCTGGAAATTTGGCTAGAAGAGGAAGATGATAAATAAGTTATAGAACTTGTATCTAACAGGATAGTGACAGGGAAATTTAAGAAGGAAATTTTATGCAGAATTTGGGTTACAGTTTGATGACAAAACCACATTAGCATGTCAAATGCCTTTATATATATAAATATATATATATATATATATATATAAGTGAAACTTTATAGATAGGAATAGGAATATGCAGTGATGCTTTTTAGTCAGGCCTGATTTCAGCATTAAGTTTGTAAGGTTCAAGCTTGTTGTTTGCATTTGGAAAGCTAGATTCATGTCATCCTGATAATTTGCTTTAAATGGCAAAAACTTCGGTTGACTGTCATATCACCACCACATACTTATTATTAAAAAGAGGCAATAGAATTGCAATGGAAACAAACAAATCATGAAAACAATCTGCAAGATTACTAAATCATGCTTTAAATCATGAAAACAATGCCATTTAAAGCATCACTAGAGAAGGATACAAACAAATCATGAAAACAATCCGCAAGATTACTAAATCATGCTTTAAATCATGAAAATAATGCCATTTAAAGCATCACTAGAGAAGGATACAAACAAATCATGAAAACAATCCTCATTACAACTAATGACCGAAGCCCAAGAAAATCGAATGCCAAAAATTTTGTAAATGACAAAGCTGGAATATAATGTGTATATGACAGGACAAAAAATTTTATTACAGTATTTCTGATTTAACTACTTCTGGCTCTGAGGTATAAAATATAATTGATTAATGCAACACTTGGGCAGCAGATAAATACAATGCCAAATAAAACATTTTAACAAGATCTATAGAGTTACTAAGAAAATCTGAATACCCAACAAAACAAACAAATAAAAAGTAGAAGTACCAGAGGAACCCCTAAAAACAAAGCACCTGGGAAGGGATCAGGCTGGGCATGGAAGGTATGTATAGAAAGGACCGTTTGTCCCAAACCCATATAGACCTTTCAAGTCTTTTAGGCTGACCAGAACACAACTGATAATGGAATATAATTATCTTGTGAAAGAAGTCCGACACAAATAGAGCAGGTAAGAAACTCACTGATTAATCTTTCACAAACTCTCTCAATGTAAAATCCCACAATCACGTACCCATGAAAAATCCTAGAGTACCCATATTCTGAGAAGAAAAAATCTATGCTTTCATGTGCTTTGGAGAGAGTGAGAGATAGAGAGAGATTCAAAGAAAGCCAAATATTTCACCCAAACCTACTCATGAATCAGTACATGTAAAGGGAAAAAATTTCTAATGTACCTCAACTGTGAGGGCAAAGCTTGATGAAGAAGACAACAGATGATCGGCGATGGAGTTGAGAAGCGAAGTCGAGGAACGATGGAAGGTGCTGGTTCTGTCTTTCGCGCCAAGCAAAGAGAAACCGTGGGAATGATGAACGAGGGAGAGGGGTCTGAAATGAAATAAAGGAAACTTGAAGAAATGAAGAAAACCAACGCACAGAGGAAAGAGAAATGAATTAAAAATGTTTACATTTTTGAACAGCTTCCTCTACATGTAGAGTGAATATTGTAGTAAAATGTGAAACATTTTTAAAATACAAGATCCGATAGAGGTGTTTTTTGAGGACATCCCTTTATATTTTAAAGAAATATGTATTTTACAATGTCCATTGTGAGTGCTCTAGCAAAGGTAAAAGGACCCTTACTCTAATATACTGTCACTATGTGCACGTGCTTTTCACAATTCCCCCAATTCAAATTCTCTCCCAGTGTCCCCCTCCTGCAACGGCTACATTTCCCTCACCCCCCTCTCTCGCTTCCTTGTCCCCTCCAAACCCTTCCTCTCTCTCTGTATCATACTCCAATTTGTCCTCAAAATGAAGCACTTCATGCAACCAAAGAACCCGATCTTGAGGGAGATGCATTCCGCGGACCTACCGTCGTCCCCCAGCCCTAGCTCGGCCAAGCCCAGGCCGTCCAGGAAGACCATATCGGCCAAGGAGAACGCCCTTCCGCCCGATCCGAACTTTATTCAGTGCGATTCGAAGCAATCTCCGGCCAATTTTAAGAGCCCTCTGCCGCCGAGGCCGCCTTCTTCGAATCCTCTCAAGCGGAAGCTCATCATGGAGACCGTGCCTGAGAATTCTGTTCCAGGGGCTTCTGATTCTGGCGTCAAGGTATTGCTTGGCGTGAAATTTAGGGTTTCTGGTTATGCGTACGATTTTCACTAATATCCGTGGCTACCTAGATAATGTAAAACCACGCAATTAATATGATGTGGCTTTTAACATTTCTCTATTCAGTTTTCTTTTTGAACTTTGTTTCGTACTTCCCACTTCTGATTGAGTTTTGCTTGCATAGAAATGGACATGAATATCAACTTTTATGCTTAGAAAGTTCTGGTTTCCAGAAATCGTGGAATTCAAGTCACCTACAGTGAAACTATATTTTTGTTTCGCTGCTTAGATAGTGGAGGAAAAGTAGAGGAGAAACAAAGAGATTAAATAATCTGTCCCAAATGCAGTAACACCAATTTGAACCCATTTGGATATTCTGCTTTTTGACCTTTGCCCTACTTTTCTTAAAATTAGTAAGAGTGGAAGGGCCCAATAAATACTTAATCAAACTAGCTCTCTACTATTAACAAAATTCTCATCTCATCTCATTCCCCAAGCATCCCCTAAATGTCATATCTTACTCTTTATATTAACACATTAAGAGAGTGTGCATCTCAAATCTTACTTTTTATGTTAAGCTGGTTTCTGTATGAATGAAGAGGACACATCGACAAACTGGTACAGTTCTTTTTGTTTTGTTTTTTAATAACTCAGCGTTGTTTTTAGGAAAATAAAGCTATTGAGGTTTGAGATTATAGATTTTTGATGTCTTTGTTTCCTACATTTTCTCATCACCTCTAAAACCTGGTATGGTGGTGTTGCTTAAGTTTATTTTGGTTTTGTTTTGTTTTGTTTTTTTTTTTTTTTTTTTGTTTTTTTTTTTATTTTTTTTATTATTTTTTTTTTTTAATGACAACAACTTAGCTTAATTCCATTGAATTTATGCACTAGGATTTACTCACCAGGTTTTGTTTTAGAAAAGTCCAAGGAGGTTTGAGATTATAGATCTTGATGTCTTCGTTCGCTGCATTTTCTCAGTACCTGAACATAGCATTGGAGTCTTCACTGATTTCTGGTGGATCTTGTCATAATTTTCCAGGTAATTGTTCGAATGCGACCACCACATAAGGACAGAGATGAAGGTGACGTAATAGTTCAGAAAACTTCTAGTGAGTCATTATCAATTAATGGACAAACCTTCACATTTGACTCGGTTGCTGACATTGAAGCGACACAGGCATGCTTCATATCAATGTGATTGTTTTCAGGTTTTTGACTGGTTTCTAGTGGCGAAAAGCTAAATTATTTATTTTATTTGCAGCAAGATATCTTCCAGCTTGTGGGAGCGCCCCTCGTTGAAAATTGTTTGGCTGGATTCAATAGTTCTGTGTTTGCCTATGGACAGGTATCTTTCTGTTTCTTTGATTCTTTTCTAATTTTATTGAGTTTAATGATCCTATTATTCATATATTGGAAAATTGATGTCATTAGACGGGAAGTGGAAAGACTTATACTATGTGGGGTCCAGCCAATGCCTTGTTGCAAGAAAACTTATCCAGTGACCAACAGGGGTTAACCCCTCGTGTTTTTGAGCAACTCTTTGCTCGCATAATTGAGGTGAGGTATTCTGTACTTTATTTCAGTCATTGAAGGTTTTATCATATTAACGAACAGTGGCTCTAATATGTGCTTTTGTGCTATCTTTATAGGAGCAAATCAAGCATGCTGACAAACAACTTGAGTATCAGTGTTACTGTTCTTTTCTTGAGGTTGAATTATGATAAAAACTTGTTTTGGAATCCTTGACCTACTTATACCTGTACTGCTATGCCACTTGATTTTATTTTATTTTATTTTTTTTCTTGCAGATTTACAATGAGCAAATCACAGATTTGTTGGATCCAAATCAAAGAAATCTCCAGGTAAATGGAACTTAACATTATTTCATCTTTATTTATTATTGCTGATATAAACCTGTTCTTCTTAGCTCTTTTGTTGCTTTTTCTCCCAGGTAAGGGAGGATGTCAAATCTGGAGTCTATGTTGAAAATCTGAAAGAGGAGTCTGTTCGTACAATGAAGGATGTGACTCTACTCTTGATAAAGGTGCTCTTTGTTATACTTCTACCGTAGGCATGGCAAGAATACATATTTTGTTGTGGTGTTTGCAAGTTGAATCCGTGTATGCACAAAAAGATAAATGTTTGAGAAGCAAATTAACAGTTTTTATTAATTGACTTAATTGTAATAGACATGGAATGGTCATCCATAGCTAGAATATCATTCAATGTTGAATAAATTTAATTGAAAGAAAACACATCATGGGTAATTGTTGAACATAAAATTTAGGGTTAAAAACGTTTTTCATACGTAAATTATAGCTGTTTTATGTTTTTTCACCCAAAATTGAACCTATAAAAGTTAAATTGATAAAATCTTATATATGACTATTTATCTCAACATATTTGGAGGCACTCTAGTTCAGTTACATGGAAAAAAATTGAGTAGTTGACTTCGGGATGGTTTGGATTCAGAGATGAGATGAAATGAGATGAAACGAGATGAAAGATAAAAGTTGAATAAAATATTATTATTATTGTTTTCTGATTTGAAAAAGTAGAATTGTTTATTATATTTTGTGTGGGAATTTGGGAAAGTTGTAATGATGAGATGAGATGAGATGAAACGCTTTTCGAATCCAAACGGGGCCGAATCTTAGGTTAGGTAATTCTATATGTGCTTGTTACTACCCTAAAGTGCAGTTTCTCAGTGTATAATGTCAACTAGAGGAAATATTTTAATTGTTATTTATTTCAATTTCTTAAAACCTTTTTGTCATTGATTACATTTTGATACTTCTTGATGAGTAATATTTTCTTTTCTTTCTTGTTCCCCTTGTAATAATTCAGTGAGTGGGATCCCGCATTATTTGGGACATAGAAGTTCAAGCATTTTTTGATGATTTTAAGGGGCTTCAATTGTAATCGTGACTAGTCATTTTGGAACTTATGCCCATATGTGGCTTGGGGCTTCCTTGGATTGTTAAAATTGGTATCAGAGCCAATCCTAGTTAGAAGTGTGGGACTTGAGCTGTGACTTATGGTAGAATGGCCCTATGAGGACATCAAGGATTTAAGGGCTTGTGTGATTATGTATATAAAGGTGGTGAATGGGATCCCACATTACTTGGGAGGGAGAAGTTCAAGTATTTTATAATATTTCCCAGGGGATTTTGATTGTAACCTTGAGTAGTTCTTTTGTAGTATAGGCCTAGATGTGGCTTGAACATTCCTTAGGTCGTTACACCCTGTTACCTGAATGCATTAGAAATTGAAATTTAGGAAGTGTCAATGACAAAGGCAAGTTTTGTTTCTAAATGATTTAAAAGAGAATGCCAAAAAAAAAAAAAAAAAATTCATTAACTTCAGATTGTGGGGGTTGATAACTTGTCTGTACCTGTCTTCCCTGTCCCCCCGTCTCCTGCTCAACCCCAATCATTGTCTGCTTGTATCCCTTGAAGAGGCAGGAGGATTTCAGCCCATTTTTTTCCCTTAAATCCATCAAGATTAGCCACAATCAACATCCTTTAATACAAATCAACATATCTACAAATAAACCAACCAAAGCGACAGATTTGCACAGAGACCCACCTCTACATAGCGACCCACAATGGGTCTATGCGCAATGACCCACCATGGGTCTTTATGCCCACTTTGAAGACATGGGAGAGAGGCCTAAGTGATGGAGGAGGGTGGAGGAGGTTGCTAGATTGGAAGAAATGAAAAGCAATCCAAAATAGGGTTTTCTTTTTTAAATTTTATACTTATATAAATGGGCTGCCCATTTATACTTATTTTTAAACTATCCCCTCACTCACTGAGGATAACGGGCTGAAAACCGTGAAGGAGAGGTGAAATAGGAGAGTGGCCTAATGGAGAAAGAGGGTAGAGGAGCAGCTAGATTGGAAGAAATGAGAAACAATGCAAACTAGGTTTTTTTTTTTTTAAAAAAAAATTTATACTTATATAAACGGGCCACCCATTTAAACTTATTTCTTAAACTATCCATTCGCACACCGAGGATAACGGGCGGAAAACAGTTACCCCTGCATCCGTGCATATTGGGCTGGCAGGCCAGATTTCGGGGACCTGCTGCCCAGCCCCCTAGGGTTGATATGTAGGCATGGGATCTAGTTTCGAATGAGATCAAGTGCTGTATTTACCTTCTGAACCAGCATTTTAACTTACCTATAATTAAAAACAGACAGAATTAGCTGAAGTCAGAGATTTGACTAAAAGAGGGACAGTTAATTTTTGATCGTGGTGGTTCATAAGTATAAATGGGCTGCCCATTTATACTTATTTTTAAACTATCCG
The DNA here is from genome assembly GCF_018687715.1 of Carya illinoinensis. Taxonomy (NCBI): domain Eukaryota; kingdom Viridiplantae; phylum Streptophyta; class Magnoliopsida; order Fagales; family Juglandaceae; genus Carya; species Carya illinoinensis. The sequence goes on along the minus strand of NC_056753.1, from coordinate 18,432,428 downwards.
CTCACTCACTGAGGATAACGGGCTGAAAACCGTGAAGGAGAGGTGAAATAGGAGAGTGGCCTAATGGAGAAAGAGGGTAGAGGAGCAGCTAGATTGGAAGAAATGAGAAACAATGCAAACTAGGTTTTTTTTTTTTAAAAAAAAAAATTTATACTTATATAAACGGGCCACCCATTTAAACTTATTTCTTAAACTATCCGTTCGCACACCGAGGATAACGGGCGGAAAACAGTTACCCCTGCATCCGTGCATATTGGGCTGGCAGGCCAGATTTCGGGGACCTGCTGCCCAGCCCCCTAGGGTTGATATGTAGGCATGGGATCTAGTTTCGAATGAGATCAAGTGCTGTATTTACCTTCTGAACCAGCATTTTAACTTACCTATAATTAAAAACAGACAGAATTAGCTGAAGTCAGAGATTTGACTAAAAGAGGGACAGTTAATTTTTTATCGTGGTGGTTCATAAGTATAAATGGGCTGCCCATTTATACTTATTTTTAAACTATCCGCTCACTCACTGAGGATAACGGGCTGAAAACCGTGAAGGAGAGGTGAAATAGGAGAGTGGCCTAATGGAGAAAGAGGGTAGAGGAGCAGCTAGATTGGAAGAAATGAGAAACAATGCAAACTAGGTTTTTTTTTTTTTAAAAAAAAAATTTATACTTATATAAACGGGCCACCCATTTAAACTTATTTCTTAAACTATCCGTTCGCACACCGAGGATAACGGGCGGAAAACAGTTACCCCTGTATCCGTGCATATTGGGCTGGCAGGCCAGATTTCGGGGACCTGCTGCCCAGCCCCCTAGGGTTGATATGTAGGCATGGGATCTAGTTTCGAATGAGATCAAGTGCTGTATTTACCTTCTGAACCAGCATTTTAACTTACCTATAATTAAAAACAGACAGAATTAGCTGAAGTCAGAGATTTGACTAAAAGAGGGACAGTTAATTTTTGATCGTGGTGGTTCATATGTAGGCATGGGGTCTAGTTTGAATGGCATTGAGTGCTGTATTTACCTTCTGAACCAGCAATCTAGATTACATACAAGTTAAAACGGGGCAGAACTAACTGAAGCCAGAGATTTGAATAATGTAGTTGGAAGTTAATTTCTAATTATGGAGCTGCAATATTGTGCAAACTGGTAGAATTATTATGATGGGAAGCGTAATAGTATGCAGTGTTTCATGTTGTTTGTCCACTTTCTACAAATTTTCAAGATTACGTTCCTGAAAAAGTCAGGCAAATTTATCAAATTATTTACATCAGTCACTTTTGGATAAAACAGAGGCCATATTACAGGGTTACTAAATTTGTTTCCATGGACTTTTTGTCTAGGACCATATTTTGGAACATCCTAAGATGGAATACTGGGCAAACAATATAGGATAGAAGTGTAAAGTTCATCTGTTTCAATGAATGTCAAAAGTTCATTAAGGTGGTTTTCATGCTTTCTATGTATTTGTGTTCCATCCTTTGTGCTTATTAATAAAGATTTCTTACTTACAAAAAAATAGGTGGTTATTATGCTTAAAGAAGAATTTTTTTTTTCTTCTTCACTTTGAGACATTCATGGATATGCACAGGCCTCTTAAGCCTTGAGTTAAACTTAAAAAATCATAAAAAAAAGAAAAGAAAAAAAAAGGATGAAGAATAAGGTAAGGCCTGCACAAAGTGCATGTCGTGTATCTGGACTCTGTCCATCTTTGAAGGCAATCTTGTCATCGTCATGATTACTAGGCAATCTTGCTTAAAGTGCACATCAAGGTTTGAGTCCCAGATCACCATTTATTATTTATTTAATTTTAGGTTTAATCCCTATCTGGAATGCAGTACTGATTACCATATTCACCTGTCATCAAAAAAAAAAAAAAAAGGATTACTAGACAATAACTGAATCATTATTTAAAAACAAAATTTTTGAAGCTAACTATTCATACTTGTCATAGTTTGTTCCATTTATTCTTAAAGATTAGTCTGGGCAGTTTCCTAATTTTCAACCATTTTTTCTTTGGTAAAATTGTTTATATTTTACCACAGATTATAAGTGCATATTGATTATTTATGCAAACATCATATTTAAAAGGACTGAATAAATTATGCAGGGGTTGTCAAATAGGAGGACAGGTGCAACAAGTATAAATGCTGAGAGTTCCCGTTCACATACTGTTTTCACTTGTGTTGTGGAATCAAGATGTAAGGTAATAGCATGATTGAGAATTGTAGATTATTGAGTTCCTAATAGCTATATTATCAATACTAAAATACACTGTGGTTAGGATGTAAGTATGTTGGGGTGTTATAAATAAGAAACACAAGTCTCTTCTAGCCAAGTAAGGTGCATTTGTGAAGCTTTTGACATCAGTATTTGATGGTGAATTTGTTGGTTAGATTGTGGCATAAAATTCTATAGATTTCATCATTTGATTTAAATGATGTGAATTGGGGAAGTCTTTTGGCATTTGAGTGCATGCCCAGAATTTGTTCTTGGTTGTTATGCAGGCCTACCCGGCGTTTTAGGTGTCAGTGATTAATCCTTATTGTTGACTCCAATATTTCAAATGCAAAAAAGGCGACTTTATTGTTCACATGCTTTTCTTTCTTCTTTGCTCCCCCCCCCCCCCCCCAGCCTTTGGTTTTGTCAGGACTTGCAAACAACCCATTTTTATCAATTTAAAGAACAATCTTGCAAATGAAAAAGTTATCCTTTTATTGAACCTAAGTTTATAAGCCACTTTCTGAGAGATGTATTTGGACAACCTTTAAAATGTAGCAACTTTAGAGTGGTGCTCGCTTAAGGTGTTTGGCTGCAGGCAATTTCCTAGCTGAAGGTGAGAGAGCCAAAGGCATCTTACCTCAGGGCTTCAGTGGTTCCTTGGGTTGTTCCTTGCCCTGCCTGAGTGCCCAGTTCGGCTTAGACAACATTGGAATTCTTATTTCCTCACAAATTAAGCTTTTGGGATATTCTCTTTAACGAACAAGAGAATTGTAAATAATTCTTTTTCTTTATTGATTTTGCATCACGTATTTGCTAGTGGAATTTATGTAAACTGTCATTTTGGTAGAGCAAGGCAGATGCTTTAAGCAGCTTCAAAACAAGCAGAATAAATCTTGTTGATCTAGCTGGTTCAGAGCGGCAAAAGTTAACTGGTGCATCAGGAGAGCGTTTAAAGGAAGCAGGGAATATAAATCGATCGCTCTCACAGCTTGGGTATAGTTTAGCATATAAACTTTCGTATGATAATTTATGTCATCCTGCATTTAGATTATGGTTTTCCAATGCAATATTGCATGCATGATTAACTTTTTATTCTGATCAAATTGTATTGCATGCATGATTAACTTTTTACTCTGATCAAATTGGCATAACATAACATTGCCCATTGTCAAGTTCTCAATTTAATGTCATCAATATCCATTCGTCTTCAGAGCTATTTCAATTACCATTATCTCAGAACTGTCAAATGAAGTTTAATTTAATAATAAAATTTTTCTTAATTGGTGAAGTTGACTTATTTCCTTTTGGATTAAATTTCCTAGAATTCTAAGCAACATTGAAGGAAGGAGAATGGAAGTTAACAACTTATGGATGCAATAAGTGGATAAATTGAAGGGGCAAACATAGAGGTCAAAAGATAAGAGCATAAATGTTGTAGAGTAGAACTAATGTTTTGGTATGGGAAAATGACAAGAGTCTCTCTGTAGCGTGCATTAAGGAAAAGTCTTTTGCATTTTTATTTCTGCTCTGAAGATACTATATCATCAATAATATCATAATCAACAGAGATCTTTGATGCATAGAAATTCTTTCCTGCATATAAGTAACCTTGATGAGGAATTTATCTCTTTTGAAGCACTTGACCATTGGTGGTATTTAGAAACAGAGGATCAAGAATTAGGGAAGGATTGAAAGATTGTTGCATAAAATTTAGTATGAAATGTTCCAAGTGAGACTTTTATTAAATGATAAACTACATGTTATGGAACTAATTTTGACAATTTAGAGAAAAGGCCTATGCCATGCTTAACTAGATGGAAAAAAAAAAAAAAAAAAAGGATAGCTATTGTAGTTTTTGGGGGTACAAGCCAGCATCTTCCCATCATAATTGCCAATGGCATTGCCAAATTTATTTTGTCTTAATCTACATTTACTTGTGAGTTTAAGCAGCCTCTACAGCAAGACTGATAATTGTTCTAAACTTATGCTGGAGTCGTTTGGTTAACTATGCGTTAATGTGTCAGAAAAAAGAGGTTAAGTTCTAATTGGGATAAATTATTGGAGTGCAGGAATTTGATCAACATTCTTGCTGAAGTTTCTCAAACGGGAAAGCAAAGGCATATCCCCTATAGAGACTCCAGGTTGACATTCTTATTGCAGGAATCTCTTGGGGGAAATTCAAAATTAGCGATGGTCTGTGCTGTTTCTCCTTCACAATGGTAATACTTCTGAGCCCATCTTTTATCATATCAGCCTTGCTTCTTCTTTTTGAAAGGGAAGGTCACATAATTCAATTTTGCAGCTGTAAGAGTGAAACTTTCAGTACGTTGAGATTTGCTCAGCGTGCTAAGGCGATTAAGAACAAGGCAGTTGTTAATGAAGTAATGAAGAATGATGTGAATCACTTAAGAAAAGTGATAAGGCAGCTAAGGGTATATTTTTATTCATAACAATTGTGTTTCTCCAATACACAAACTTAAACTCGTAAATATGAATTTAATAGATGGATTCAACAGGATGAACTAGATAGATATAAGGCTAACCGCGGATATGCCATTGACTCAAATGGAGGTCACTCAGCAGAATGGATCCGTAGAAGCTTGAATCTACTAAAGTCTAGCCTCAATTGTCCAGTGACATTAACCCATGTGGACGATGATAGTGATGAGGAGATGGAGATTGATGAGGAAGCTGTTGAGAGGCTCTGTGTTCAAGTGGATAAGCAAATAGCCTACAGTGAAACTAATAATACAATTGATCTGGGCCAAAAAAATGCTGTAAATTTAGATTTGCAACTTGTAGACTCTGAAGATGTAAGTTTTAATGTGCCTCGGTGCTACACATCTGAAGGTGGATGCATTGAAGAACATAGTTCTGAGGATACGGATGTTAGTATGGAAGAAGGAGCATCTGAACATGATGAAATAATGTTTGTTGACTGTGCAGATTCTGTTAGAAACCCCTCACATTCTTCTAATGCTAATGCGCTAAATGATCCTAATCTCATAAAGGAAAATCACAGAGAAAGTAATGTCATTGATGGAGATCCATCTTGGCAACCTGTGGAGGGAACAAATATTCTTAGCTTGTCTCTCAATAAATTTCAAAATGAAGAATCACCTACTAAAAATGTGAGGGATAATTCTTCCTGCTCAGTCTCCAAACTTAATGGAGTTTCTTCTGGCATCTCCAGTGCAGAAGCACTGAATGATTTTTCAAATGGCTTGGTGAATTGTGTGTCTCCTCCTAGCCTGAGCATTCTTCCATCTGATGTCTCTCCAGTACTCAAGTCTCCAATTCAAAGTGTTTCACCCAGAATCTGCGACAGCAGGAAAAGCTTGAGAACTTCATCAATGTTGACTGCTTCACAGAAAGATCCGCAAGATGATAAGAAGTTAGGCCCAGAGGCTGCTCATATTTTCAAGAAATCCATGAGATCTAATACTCTGTCTGCTGAGAAAATTAAAAACTTTATTTCATCAACTGAACATTTGGCAGCAAGCATCCACAATGGCCTTGAAATTATTGATAGTCATCGCCAAAGTTCAGCTCTAAGGCAGTCATCGTTCAGGTTTTCGTCAAAACCTACAGAATCTAAGCCAGTTTTACCAGTTGAAAAAGTTGATATGGGTGTCCAAACCTCTCTTGGTGATACACTGGAAGAAGATTCAGTTGTATTTATGTGTACCAGTTGCAAGAATAAAATGCAGCTAGAGGCCACAGAGGCTGATTACAGTTCAAACCTACAGCTAGTACCTGTTGATGGCTCAGAGCCTGCTGACAAATTGAAGAAGCAAGTTCCCAAAGTAAGCTTAGAGACAGCTGGGTTTCCATATATCGTTCTGGGATCTTATCATGCATGATTTAGTTGACCTTTCCCTATTACACAGGCAGTGGAGAAGGTATTGGCAGGAGCTATCAGGAGAAAAATGGCACTAGAAGATTTCTGTGCCAAGCAAACTTCTGAGATTGTGAAGCTTAATTGTTTGGTTGGTCTCTTTCAAATTTTATTGTTAACAGACTATAGCCACTATATTTTAGTGTTGACATGACCCTTTCTATTGATCATTTACAGATGCAACAATATAAGCACGAGAGGGAATGCAATGCCATAATAGCACAGACAAGGGAGGATAAAATTCTTCGCCTTGAGAACCTTATGGATGGATTTTTACCCACTGAGGAGTTCTTGCAGGAAGAGCTAGTGTCCCTCACACAGGAGCATAAGGTAGAAACTTGTTCTCAAAGTTCCCTTTAGTACCTTGTGCATATATCTTACCTCTGTTCTACAGATCTTAAAGGAAAAGTATGAAAATCATCCTGATGTTTTAAGGACAAAAATCAATTTGAAAAGAGTTGAAGATGAGCTGGAACATTATCGGAATTTCTATGATATGGGTGAAAAGGAAGTGTTGATGGAAGAGATTCAAATTTTAAGAAGCCAGCTACAGTTTTACGTAGATTTTTCATCCACTTCATGTCGAAGACAAAATCTACCACCGCAATTGACTTATTCATGTCAGCCTCATTTGGCTCCACCTCTTACTGGAATTCTGGAGTCCACTGTGAGTGCTGAGGAGAAACTTGAACAGGAAAGAATTCATTGGACTGAGGCAGAGAGCAGATGGATTTCTCTTTCAGAAGAATTGAGAACTGAACTTGAAGCTAGCAGGTCACTAACCAGAAAGACAAAGCAAGAACTAGAAACTGAGAGGAAATGTGCTGAAGAGCTGAAGGAAGCAATGCAGATGGCTATAGAGCGGCATGCACGCATTTTGGTACTCTATGCAGATTTGGAAGAGAAACATATTCAGTTGCTTGCAAGGCAAAGGATGATCCGGGAAGGAATAGAGGACGTGAAGAAAGCAGCTGCAAAAGCAGGAGTTAAGGGTGCTGAGTCGAAGTTCATAAATGCCCTTGCAGCAGAAATCTCAGCATTAAGAGTAGAAAGAGAAAAAGAGAGGCGATATTATAGGGATGAAAATAAAGGACTTCAGGCTCAATTGAGGGACACAGCTGAAGCTGTGCAGGCTGCAGGAGAATTACTTGTGCGGCTGAAAGAAGCAGAAGAGGCTGTTGTGTCTTCCCAGGTAAGTTTGTTAGTCTTTTGTTGTCGAGGCTTTTTAATTTTCTTCCTTTTCTTTTGATTGGTATTACAGACCGCACCCTCTACCAAACTCTTATGCACATTATACGATTTTTTTTATTGGTAAGTTACACATGCATTCAATGGGTTAATAATCCGTGGTATCAGTATCTAACCTAATAAGGGGAAGAAGATCGCATTTGAGATACAACTTATTCTGGGTCAATACCATCTTGATGAGAAGACTCTTAATGGGTGATACCACTCATGATTCAAATATTGGAACGTTATGATATCCTGACATTTTCTGTTCTTCAAAATCTCATACTTTGTCTTCCACATTCTAGTAATCTCCTCAATTCTTGTAATGTTTTTTCTCCTTTCCCTCCTCTCCCCCCTCCCTCCTTCTCTCTCTCTCTCTCTCACACACACACACAGAGTTCCCATAGTCTCACACAATTACACTAAAGCAAATAGAACAAGCACAGTTATTCTTTCAATTAACCAGATCTGCTCGCTCACTTTCTTTCTCTTCTTTCTACATTAGCTGTTGGGACATGTTTACATTTCTCCCTCCTAAAGTCTAAAATTGCCATTTTCCGCATGTTTTCCTCTTCTAACTATACATTCACAGTTTATACTTTGTTCTAAAATTTTATGAATTTTAAGTTGTTTAGATGGACTTTTAACTTCTTCATTTTTCCCGTTTAACAGTGCTGAGGTTGTACTCAAAAGTAGACCTGTTAAAAAGTCCTGAACTTGAATAGCTGTACATGTTACATAATGAGCTTACTCTTGACCAAATGTTTCTATTATTGAAGCTTCAAAAGCGCACAGAATCATGCTCTATAAATTATAAAAATTGTTGCTATATTACTTTTAATTTGAATTAAGCTTTGGACATGTTAGACAATGGTGAACTTCACAATATTTAGAGCCAAGTGATGATCTTAGAAGAAATATGCTAGTAATTCCTCTAGTGTTGCTCAAAACAGAACCTTTTGTGTCTCAACCTTCTACTTTGACCAAGTTTGATTTACCTAAGAGATTTTTATGTAGAAGCGAGCCATGGAGGCAGAGAAAGAAACTGAGGAGGCCCACAAACAGGTTGATAGATTGAAGAAAAAACATAAAAAGGAGATTAGTGCCCTTAATGATCTCCTTATGGAATCTTGTTTACCCAGAGAAGCAATCCGACCAGTTTATGATGATACTCATATTGCCAAGTACGACACAGGGGAGGCTCATATTGCTAGTGATCAGAGATGGAGAGAGGAATTTGACTCATTCTATAATGGTGAAGATGGTGAGTTGCCAAAACTAACCGAATCCTCATCATGGTTCTCTGGTTATGATCGATGCAACATATAGATGGTAAGTTACTGGCCGAAAGTGTATGTACTACCAACAGTTTTTGTTACATAGCTCCAAAGTAGTAGCATATTTTACTGGTCCTCTGGTTGGTAAAGCTTGTAGCAATCGTGAAAATCACGTGTTCTCTCATTGCTCTTTCTCAATTCAGATTCCTGAGTTCATAAGGTATTGGAATTGAATCCTCATATTATTTTATTCACTCCTATTTTCAGCCTAAAATACACTCCCCCTTTTCTGGTTATTTGGATTTTTGTTCTTCTGTTCCCTTAATCATTTACCTTCCATCTTCTTGACTTCCAGATGAGACGCACAATATATTATGGATTTGGTATCATTTTCTCTCTTATTCCATGATGCGTCTAACCATAATACTTCCATATTCCTAACTCCTGTTGAATCTTGATGAAAGGAAAGGGAAATCTTAGTTTGCATGTAATGATGGATGGATATGGTGGACCTCCAATGGAGGAGACAGCCGAACTGTAGAAAGATCTTAAAAGGAAAGAGAAAAGTCTGTGAGTCCAAGTTTTAAATCATTTATTTGTTTGGTTTGCACGCCAAGTGGATTGGGGGGAAATCTTCAAGTGGACTAGAGAAGTATGTCCATGGACACGGGAAGGCAAAAGAAGTCAGGCCACAGGTACTCACTTAGCAGCCTCCTGATATAGTAGTTTATTATGTCAGGAGACAATTAAACAGGAAGCTTAGAGCCTTGTTTTCTCTGACATGAATCTATCCCTAATAAATTCTATTCCAAAAGGCGTTAGGCAAGGCTGGGGATGGAAGGAAACCAGTAGACTTCCAAATCCCTGCCATTAATTGCCCAATTGGAAATTTTTAGTGATAACAGAAACAACATAGCTATATCACAATATAAAGTGGGAAATGGGCCTAAAAGTGACATTTATATAAAACCATGTCTCACGGTAAAAGATAAACCTGCAGAAGCGGTTTACAAATGGAGTAATATTATAGGGCTGGCCCACAGAAGAGAGATAAAAAAAGAGCTGAAGTGTAGTGAATTCAGATGCCCAGACCTACAGACTTTTCTTAAATTTATGTGTTTTGCAAGTTTGGAATTGAAGAACAATTCGATTGAAATCAGGTTTCCAGGTTTCCAAACTGTAGCTCAAATTTTATGGAGACAAAACAATTTGATTGCTTGTAAATAGTAAGAGTAATATTATCCTTCATCCTTGATTTATGATCTTTAATTGTATTGGTTGGTATGACACATTTTAAATAATTTTTATGGGCCAACCACATAAATTAAAAGCTACTTAAAATATAACGAGTCAATTTGTGTGACTAGAAGTGACAAAATTCTAGATTAAAAAAAAGCAGTATTTATGAAGTAATAACTGTAGGGGGTTTAAACTAGGATGATCAGTCATGGTTGGCGAAGCAAAATGGTAGTGGTTCTTTCTTATTCCTACATCAAAGGTCCTTTGGTATTTTTTTTTTTTTTTTGTCTTTTGAAACAAAACCGCATCATTGTATTTATCAATATCAGTCAGTATACATCTTATCTTGTATAACATGAGTAAATCAGGGCCATCTTCTATCCACACTTGTTCTGTATTGATGCTAAAAACAAATCTTGCAAGAAAATGAGCAACCCGCTTCTCTGTTTGTATGTTGGACTGTCCATGCTAAATTTTTGCACAAAAATCCTTTAATATCTTCTACGATCTGTTCATGCTACTCCTAGTTCTCCTCTATACTATTGATTGCCTTAACAACACCGAGAGCATCCCCTTCAAAGATTGCATTTCTCATATTCAATTTTACAGACATTCTCACAACCCTCCACAGAGCATTAAACTCAACAATTTTAGCAGACTGAATCTGATCCAACTGCAAACACAAAGCAACTTGCACCTCCCCTTCCTCATCTCTAATGACCACTCCTGCCCCCATCATTTTCAGTTTTGAGTTAAAAGCAGCATCCCATTCACTTTCACATATCTCTCCCTTGGAGCTTTCCATCAAACCACACTCTTTTCTGCTATAGTAGCTTCTGAGTTCTTACCAAGATTGTCTGGACTTGTTGATAGTCTACAACACTGGTTTTGGCTTGGTTAAATAGCATTTTGGGACTGATAAACTTCTTCTTGAAGATATAGCCATTTCTTCTCAGTCATATTTGTCTCATCACTGGCCTGCAACTTCTAAGTTTTCATTCGACAGTTTTTCCACCATTTTCATCTATTACATTCACATCCACCTCATTTGATCTCCACTTCTACACTGGGTTGTCCTTTTCTGTCCATACTTCAATAGCAGCTGGACAATTCCATATGGCATGACCTACTGACTCTTCCTCCTTGGTGCAAATGGGACAATAAGGATTATCCATCACCTTTCTGTGAAACAAGTTCCTCCTTGTTGATAGGCAGTTGTTGAGTGCCTTCCATAAGAAAGTCTTGACCACCCCTGGGACATTCATCTTCCATAATCATTTCCATCATTCTTTAAGATTAAACTCATTTGAGGATTCCCCTCTTACATTCTTTTTCCTGCTCAACTCAAGGTGATAGGCATTTCTAATACTAAACATGTCATTCCTTGTGTAGGCCCAAATTCTTTTGTCATTTAGACCAGTCTAACTAAGAAGGATGCTGGAAACAACCATAGCCTCCTCCTCATTGAGGGTTTCCCTACCTTTTTCACATTTCACCTCCCACTGTCCCTATCAACCAGCTTCACCACTTTAGCATCTGCATTGAGGTTCTTCACAGGAGATTAGATTCGATGAGAGGTCACACTTGTGAGCCACTTATCCTCCCATATTTTAACGCTAAGTCCATTTCACACCCTCCAAACAAGCCCCTCCTTAAGTAGATGTAATGATCCCTATAGACTCCTCCATATCATCGATGGCCCCTTACCCAACTTTGCTTGCAACACCTCAGTATGTGTAAAGTATTTGTCTTTCAAAACCCTTGCTGTAGTAGAGTCAGGCTTTTGCAACACCCTCCAACATTGCTTAGCTAAAAGAGCTGTGTTAAAGCTCTCAAGCTCTCTAAATCCTAAACCCCCAATAGCCTTTGCCTGTCCCATCTTCCCCCAGCTAGTCCATTGAATTTTTCTCTCCTCATTTTTGAATCCCCACCAAAATTTGGCCATTACTCCTGAAATTTCTTTGCGCAACCTCTTTGGCAGTCTGAAAATACTCATATGATAAGTGGAAATAGATTGAATAACAACCTTAAGCAATATTTCCTTTCCTGCAAGGGACAAGAACTGGTTTTTCAGTTATTGATCTTTTGCTAGATTCTATCTTTGATCCCTCTAAAAGTGTTGTATCGAGATCTACCCACCATGGTAGGCAAGCTCTTTCACAATTGCTTTGCACCATTGCTCCTAGATCTTGTACTAGGCTTGTAAACCGAAGCGTTGGCATCGGTGGCAAACCGATACACCACCGACAAATTAAATCTCTAAAGATCTCGACTGAAACCGATTGATAGGGAAGAAGAGAACCGGCCAGAGTTTGATCGGTCGGCACCGATCGGTTCGACGGTTTGGGGATCGGTTTCTACTTTCCAAGTGTAGTGGGACTTCAACGGCGAGGGAGGAGGAGGCGGTGGCTCATGCCGCATGCGAGGTTGTGGTCTGACGACAGAGTAGAGAAGAGAGAGAGAGAGAGAGAGAGAGAGAGAGAGAGAGAGAGAGAGAGAGAGGTGCGAGAGAGCAGAGGAGACGGCGATGGCGCGAAGAAGAAAAGAGAAGAAGCAGTCTAGCTAACCCTAGACTAAACGGTGCCGTTTGAGTTGCATTTATTTATTTTTGTATCCTGCGTCATCAAAATGATGCCGTTTCACTTAAGTTAAGTGAAACAGTGTTGTTTCATTTAAACATATTTGAAAAAAATAGGGATAGCTGACGTCGGCCAGTTCAACGGTTTTTCACTGGGTCGAACAGCGAACCGAACTGGCCGATGTCGGTTTGGCTTAAATCCTACCGCCGGCCGATCGGTTCTCTGACAGTTTCGGCCGGTTCCTTGCTCCTGCGGCCGGTCTTATCGGTTCCGGCCGGTTTCTCGATTTTCTGTACGGCCCTATCTTGTACTATTTGATCCCTATCATCACTTCTGACCTTTGAGCTGAACATGATAGTTGTCTTTTGCATATTCATACATTGACCAGAGGCCTCTTCATAAGTTTTCAACAACTGCCTTATTTTTTGCCATTCACCCAACCTAGCTTTCCTAAAAATTATGCAATCACTAGCAAACAATAGGTGTGTCACTCTCATCACACCCTTTGCAATTGCAACCATGGTTTTAAATACCGTACCGTACTGGCCGGTACGGCCGGAATATACCGTACCGGCCACTGGTCCGGTACAGGTATTGTATCTATTTCGTACCGGTCTGAATATTGGCCGTACCGGTCGATATTTTGGCCTGTACCGGCCTACGTACCAGCCCATATCGGCCGGTATTTCGGCCTTCATTTTTTTTTCATTTTTTCAAACTACAAGGTTATTTTTTGATCTCCAATTCATACCAGACTATTTATAATTTATATATATATATGTATTTATGTATAAATTATTCATATATAAACTATTATTTTAGAATATAATTTATATATATTTATTTATACATATAATTTATTTATATATCGACTATCTCGAAATGGTACACGAAATGGTACCGGTACCGAAATATTTCGTTCCAGTGCCTTGATCGGTACACCATCCGGTACGGTATTCAAAACATTGACTGCAACCCCCCTTTTCCTTTCTACCATATTGATTAAACTGCTCAAGCCTTCAGCACACAACAGAAACAGATAGGGGGTTAGAGGATCCTCTTGTCTTAAACCTGTTGAAGGGTGTATAACCTCTCATAGTCTCCCATTAACCAATACTGCATATGTGACAGAGGTTATACACTCCATTATCAACTTTACCCACCTTTCTCCAAATCTCATCTTCCCTATCACTGCTTCTAAATAAGCCTACTCCACTTTATCATAGGCTTTCGAAATATCTATTTTAAGTGTCATGCTCCCCACTCTACTTTTAAACCTTGTTTTCATGGTATGCAAAGCCTCATAAGCTGTTATGACATTATCTAGGATCAGCCTCATAAGTATGAAAGCACTCTGGTTCTTTGCAATGATATCATTGAGCACAACCTTAAATCGGTTAGCAATAGTCTTGCCATTGAGGTTATACAGCACATTACATAGGCTTATCGGTCTTTATTCCCCTACTTTTTTTTTTTGGTTCAGGAACCTTTGCTATCAAAGCCGCATAGGTAAAGTTTGCAGATTTTTCTAAACTACCCCAATTCTAATGTCTTGTTTGGATTCAGAAATCGTTTCATCTCATCTCATATCATTATTACAATTTTTTCAAATTCTCACACAAAATATAATAAACAATTCAACTTTTTCAAATCTCAATTCAACATTTTCAAATTTCAATTCAATTTTTTTAAACCCCAAAACAATAATAACAATATCTTATTCAACTTTTATCTAAAACCATCTCATCTTAGAATCCAAACCAGCCCTTAGAAAGTTTAGAACTGCCTCACACACATTATCACCCACAATACTCTAATAGGATTGATAGAAGCAAGCTTCATACTCGTTAGGTCTAGGAGATTTTAGAGGCCCTATCTGTTTTAAAGCTATATCCACCTCCTCCCTTGTTAAACTTCTTTCCAAAGCCTCCTTCATGTTAGCTAAAATATAAGACTCAATAGCTTGCACCCCTACTGCTATTTGCCTATCTATGGGGACTTCTGATCTATACACCTCAATAAAGTGCTGCTTGGAAGCCTCATCAATCTCTTCTACCCCTTCCTTTACAGTTGAATTGGCATCCACCACTGAAAGGATCTGATTCTTTTTCCTTCTATGGTTGGCACTTGCATGGAAAAATTTCGTGTTTTTATCTCCCAGCATGTACCAATTTCTCTTAGCCTTTTGTATCCACCTAACATCCTCCTACGCCAATAAAACTCCCACCTCCTATTGTAACTACTTGAGCTCTTCAATGTTATGAGCTCCCTCCTCATCTTTTAACTTTTTAATCTTTATGGACAGCTCAATATTTTTTCCTCTTTCTTTTTCCTTTTTCCTAAAACTTCTTGCCAATTGCTCACTGCACTCATGCAACACTTTCAACACTTGCCTTGTAGACTACCCATCAGTAAACTTTGCAGTCCACATCTTCTTAATTAGCTGTTCACAATCTTCTTCCTTTATCCAACTAGCCTCGAATTTAAAATAATGATGCCTCATAGTCTTCTCCTTAATCTCTTTTATTACAAAAAGCACCATTGGTTTACGGTCAGAGCTTCTTGCAATTACTTCGTCCACCTTAACTTTTTTAAACATGCCTATCCACTCATTATTTGCTAGGTATCTATCTAACATTTCCTTTGTAAAGGTATAGTCAGAATGCTTATTGCTCCAAGTGAAGGGACACCCCACATAGCCCAAATCATACAGCTCATTCTCCTCTATAGCCTCTTGAAACTGAGTAATCAACTTCTCTACCCTTCTCTTACCCCCTACTTTTTCATCCTGAGATAACACCTCATTAAAATCTCTAGCTACACACCATGCTACCCCATCTACTGGTCTTAGCCTCTTCAGCAACCCCCATGAACAACATTTTCTACTTACATTTGGATGGCCATAGAAGCCTGTGAACCACCAAGCTCCACTGCTCCATTGTTTCAATTTAACAGTTATATATCACTAAGAATAACTCTGCACTTCAACCTCATTTTCATTCTCCCAAAACATGACTAAGCCAAAACATGACTAAGCCGCCTTTCCGACCAATTGGATCCACGGCTAAGCACCCCTCCATTCCCAGCCTTTTCTTCAACTTCTCCACTCTTCTTGCCTTTATTAAAGTCTCTAACAGAAACACTACTCTGTACTTCTTATCCTTTACCAAATGTTATAGGTTCTGAACTATCTTAGGGTTCTCAAGCTCTCAATAGTTTCAACTTAAAAGATTCATAATGATTGGCAGGGCTGTATCACAGCCTTCACCTTAAAATCTTCCACCATATCCACTACTACATCCCCTCCCCCTTTCCTGGCCTTCTTTTTCCTTACTGTAGATATTTCACCAAAATCTCCACTATCAACTGTTCTTTTATGCACTGAAACATAAGTCAATGACTCACCTGAAGGAGGCCTCTCGTGAGCTCTCCTTTTCCAACTGCTAGTGTTTCCCCCAGTAGGCTTGATGGGCTTCCTTGATTCTGTTGTTTCCTCCCTCCTCTCACTCTCCATATCTTGATCTACCAGTGTCAAAATTGCTTCACCCTCCCCTTAAGCCCCTATAATTTCACTAGGATTTCCAACATTACAACTGATCTCTTACTTCTGACCACCTTTCCTCTTGTTTTTCCCTTTTCCTTCCCTTCCCTTTTACTTTTAGACTCCCCTACCTCATCAGGGAGCCTTCCCCCCCCCCTCCCCCACTACCTCTTCCACCCTCTCTTCCCTCACTGTCTCCCTCTCTCCTATTCTATTATTCCTTCCTGTATTTTCCTCACCCTTCATTCCTCTCCTACGGTATTTTGGAGCAGCTCTAAGCCACTTACCAAATTGTGCCGTCACTAAATTCCCACTTACCCCCCTCCCCCCCAATACATCCATGCTTCTAGTGCATAATACATCCACCCCAAAAGCAAAACGTTTGTCCATTTAAATTCATTGTTCTTCCCCTAGCTAGGGCCTTCACCAGATCACATTCAACCTTGACTCTTAAACATCGTCTCCATGCCTCATTGTCTTCATAAACATCCACCTCTACTACTTCCTCTATCGAACCTCCAATTAACTTGTCTAGTTATTTGTTCATAACTCCCAATGGGAGATAATGCATCCGGATCCAAAATTTCTCTTTGCAGAAGTCCATTCGATAAATTTGAGTGGTGTTATCAAAATCTTTCAACACAAATAGGTGGTTATCAAATAACCAGGGATTGCCATCAAGCACCTTGTTCTTGTCTTCCCGATTCACAAATGTTATCACAAAGCAATTCTCTCCTACCTCTTGGAACACCATCGGTTTGCCAACTCTTCAAATCTTCTTCATGGTCAATCTCACTACTTCACTTCCTACTTCTAAGCATATTTACCCTACTAGACTTCTCTCCCCCTTTTCCGTCATCCATGCCTGTTCACTAAGTTTTATCTCTATTGGTTATTTTTCTTCTTCATTCAATTTCAATCTCTCCCATACCGCCTATAGCTCCTCCATGTCTCCCCTTCTCCAATCACTGAGATGATCGAAGACTTCCCCTCCCTGCTCCCACGAAGAAGGAATGACTAACTAACTTCTCCTCGGTCACTTTTCTAGAAATTGGTGTTGATATTCATATCAATACCAATTACCAATTTTGTTGGTACTTGGTATTGATATCAACCAAAATTAAAGCAACTGCTAGTTTTAGGTCAAAGAAAGAGACATAAAGGGCAGGGAGGGAAGGTTGGATCTAGGAAAAGTTTCATATGAGACTTGAGATTGACAACCACATGACCAGTCCAATTTCGAATGATGACCCCAATACCAATTTTGCAATTTACTCGGTCCACATAAACATCCCAGTTAGCCTTATAAACATGTGAAGGAGTAGTAGTCCACTGAGGAATATCTTGACTTGTTGTCACCCCTTCTCCCACTGGTTTTTGGTATGCAACCTAGTAGTTACTTTTTGTGTAGGAGACTGCACAATTGAGTTTGGATCCATAAACTTACCCTAAAAAATATAGTTGTTTCTTCTTTTCCACAACTAATATATAGTTTCTACAAAGACTGCCAGATTAGATGTGCACATCATTGAAGAGAGGTCCATTACCAATTCCTTGAAAGGGATCTCCACTACCTTGACTTTCTACAGTCATTTTAAGCTTACTACCAATACATCTTGAGCAAAAATACATGACCAAAGAGCACGTGTCACAGATTCTGGTTCAAGTTTACAGATTGGGCACATAGGAGAGAGATTCAATGAGTTTTCCTTTTAACTAATTTCTAGTTTGTAGATAAAGATTCATGGCAAGCTTTTCACATCAACATGCGTGTAGCATTCGGCACAATTTGCTTCTATATGTTTTTCTAGAAAGCTCTCTTCTGCACACTTTGAGATTATTGCCACTTCTGATTTGCTGCCATTTCCCCTGCTAAATTATATTGTTTATTATTTATTTTTATGGAAGTACGTTCGAGCACCATATCGATGTCCAAACCACTATCATGGACTTTTTTACTCCATCACTGAGTCCTCAAACTACCAATGTGGGCTGGGGATGACTCTTTCCTCATTTTATGGCTTGTTGTACAAATTTATGCTTTAGCACACACAATAAGGAAGAAATCAATATATAAAATGACCTCTCTAGTATTAATAGCTACTTGCAATCGGGCATAATTAAATGTCGAATAAATGTTGCAAGATGACTTTATATATATATATATAGAATTTTTCTATATATATATATATATATATATTTCTCTCACACTCTAAGCCTAGAGTTCTCGAATTCAAAAATATTAAAATCCGGCAATATCTACTTAAAACAGAAGAACGAAAGGTTGGAAAAGCTTCATGTAGCATGAACATCCAAGTGCACAAACGGATCATTAAGCCACATCCTATTGTTGAGTGATGTTCCTTAAAACATGTTTCAAAATTCTACCTTGGATTCTTTGAGCAAAGAGGAATGATAGATACACATATTGATTTTATAAAAAAGTTTACAAACTCAATAAATTTTGTGTCACACGTTAGATTTATTTTTATAACAAAATATTTTATAATTTGACGTATTATATGAAAATATATTAGTTTATAAACTTTCTTTTATAATATTAATGTGTTGACCAAATATTTCTTTTGTCTAAAAGATCACCAAATACTATTTCTGGCTATCATCGGTGGCCCACAAGTGGTATTTGGGATGATAGATCACGAAAATTAATTTTCTATTATTTAAAAATAATATTAATTAAACATGTCACAATCTGTGATTAGCAAAATATTCTACATTAATGATAATGGAAGAAAACATTAATATTTCTAACTTATACCATAAGGGCCTAATTATATATATATATATATATATATATTTTTATATACAGTTACTTTTACGTATATTATGTATACTCTACTAATGTGATTGGTCAAAATAGTTATTTTATATTAAAAAAGTAATGCAGCCAATCAAATTAATGGATTGTACAAAGAGTATATAAAAGCAACTACACATAGAGTTTTAGATATATATATATATATTAATTGCTAAACACAAAATCTCTAAAACTACTCATCGCAGATTACAACAAATAAAACTCTAACATCAATACCAAAATGGTAACGTTAACAGGAAATCACATAAAGGGGCAAAAAATCTACTAGAGCCAACGAAAATAAATTATTATTGAAATACACACTCTTTACTAACAATAAACAGTCACATACGACCATCATTATGCACAACTATCAGATAAGCATTTGCATAAACAAAACTTCCTAAAGGCACATCCTCGAAGGCTCTTACTATGAATTTCGCTTATGGAGATTTCCATTGCATTACGCGAAATCAGAAAATGGGGATCAATTTCCCATAATTTATTTTTCTCATATTATCTCGATCACGGTTGACTTGAAGACTCTCAAGGCCTTCATGTAGAACACATCGACCTTAAGAATGACTGGCATCTGCTGGGGATAAAATGAGCTGGATCCAGCCCATTGGGAGTCTATTGCCAAAAGGAAATGGACTTATAAGGCAAGTTGACTTAGGCTCTCAAAAGGAAATAAATTCATAATGCAAGTATGACTCAATTATTTTAAGGAACGAAAGAGACTTCTATAAATGGCGGCAATCTTTTCATATTTTGACAGACTTCATTACCCATAGAGATTCCAAAAATCTTCTCTCTTGAGGAGGATGGCATCTTCTTTAACCTTTAGAAACTCTAAACTCTTCCATTGTATTGAGAAATAGGTGAGGCTATGAGAGATTGTACAATTGTTAAGCTTAGTAGATTTTGCTCCCAAACAACCCATGGACGTAGATCTTTATGCCGAACTACGTAAATTAATCTATGTGTCTCTCTATTTATTTTTAATATATTGATTATTATTTATTCTCATGGAAGTATGTTCGAGCACCGTATCGATGTCCAAACCACTATCATTGACTTTTTCTACTCCATCACTAAGACCTCGAACTACCATTGTGGGCTGGTATGACTCTTTTCTCATTTTATGGCTTGTTGTACAAATTTATGCTTTAACACACACAATAAGAGAGAAATCAATATATAAAATGACCTCTAAAGTATTAATAGCTACTTGCAATTGGGCATCATTAAATGTCGAATAAATGTTGCAAGATGACTTTATATATATACACACACACATATACACACATAAACACACTCATATAAATATATATATATATATATATATATATGAGTAATGCTATACACTATATTATCATCCCATTTGCATCTCACTATATATGATGGGTGCATTTATGATGCAGGGGGATCCAAGACAGATGATGTTGAGATGTTAGATTGTACCTTGATGGCGCTGAGATACCATGAGTTGGCAGATCAGCGCAAATGCCGGAATTGATTGTGATATGTTCCTAATTGGGGTCGTTTTGAGTGCGTTTCAGTCTTTTGGCCATAACTTTGGCTACAGGTGTCGGAATCGCGCATAAGACCCCAATTCGAAAAGCTCTTTTCGGTGCGCACGCTGTCCATATTGAACATGGCTCTATGTGCCTTTCTTTTGACCTCAAATTCTGCTGTTTTCCCCTCCGAATCACTAGTTTTAGTTATTTTTTACTATTTATAGTAATATTTCGCTTGTCAGTTAGGAAGTTATTTTAAACCTGATTTGGGCCAGATTTTTTACAGATTGCTTATTTTAATTTGAATTTCAATTTGGAGTGATTTTCAAGATTTTGCTATTTTTGACAAAATTCGGATAAACACGATTTTTGACTATAACAGTCTGGCTTGTGGACTGATTTTTATTATTGTTTGATTTGATAATATTCAGTTAAACCCTAGAGACTTTTCTATCTGGTTTTGGGCAATTTTTCTCCTGTTCTTCCCTATGAATTATCTGTTGGAACTAGGCTGCAGGATAATCACTATTCTGTCTAGCGTCAATTTATTATCATTTGATGATAATGAAGCATGCAATAAATGACCATTTAATAGTGGTAAATATGTCACATATTATTTAATGGAATATAAGTGGGATGGTAGTATAGTGTATAAAATTTTCCTATATATATAAATATATATTTCTTTCACACTCTAAGCCTAGAGTTCTCGAATTCGAAAATATTAAAATCCCGCAATATCTAGGACTGTTCATCCAGGCCGGATTTTCCGGTTTTACCGGAATTCGGTTTCGGGTTCCGGCTCGGAATAAATCCGGGCAGAAACCCGGATTATGAAAACTGGATTTATCCGGTCCGGACCCGGGTCTAAAACCCGGATTCCATATTCAAAACCCGGTTAACCGGGTTTGTGTATATAAGGGACTGAAACCCTAGCCGTCTCTCAATCGTCTCTCTCACTCTCTCAACAGACGAAACCCTCGATCGTCTCCTCTCTCTCTCTCTCTCTCTCTCTCTCTCAATCTCTCAACAGACGAAACCCTAGCCGTCTCTCGATCGTCTCTCTTACTCTCTCAACAGACGAAACCCTCGATCGTCTCTCTCACTCTCTCAACATATAACCGACTATGAGACCCACGATCTCATCTGCACACGGTTCTTTGCTCAAATCCACGATCTCGTTGCACACGGTTCTTTGCTCAAACCCATATTGCCGACTATGAGACCCACGATCTCATCTGCACACGGTTCTTTGCTCAAACCCACGATCTCGTCGTGGTCTCATTGGAGTAGAAGGTTGCGATTTTTTCTAGATAAATCAGCGGATTTGGTGAAAAAACTTGGGTTGGTTTTGGATTTGTTGTTCTTTTTCGGTTGTGTTTCAATGTGGGTGGGCAGGCCGGGTGGGGCGAGTGGCCATGGGGTCAATCTGTCTATTGGCTTCTGATCGAAGGCACCAACGCACGGCAGGGCCAATCGTCCACTGGGAGCCCAGATTTTTGTTCTTTTGTTTTTTATAAAAAAAATAAAATATTGGATATACATAAAAAAAAAAAAATCCGGGTTCAATCTGAAACCCGGAATCCGATTTTTTCAAAATCCGGATTGATCCGGGTTCTGGCCCGTTTCTCACCCGGGATAATCCGGTCTGGGTTCCGGCTCGGATTTGAAATCCGGGTTCCGGTTTGGGTCTATCCGGATTTCCGGGTTGGAACCCGGATGATCAGGCCTAGCAATATCTACTTAAAGACAGAAGAACGAAAGGTTGGAAAAGCTTCATGTAGCATGAACATCCAAGTGCACAAACGGATCATTAAGGCACATCCTATCGTTGAGTGATGTTCCTTAAAACATGTTTCAAAATTCTACCTTGAATTCTTTGAGCAAAGAGGAATGATAGATACACATATTGATTTTATAAAAAAGTTTACAAACTCAATAAATTTTGTGTCACACGTTAGATTTATTTTTATAACAAAATATTTTATAATTTGACGTATTATATGAAAATACATTAGTTTATAAACTTTCTTTTATAATATTAATGTGTTGACCAAATATTTCTTTTGTCTAAAAGATCACCAAATACTATTTCTGGCTATCATCGGTGGCCCACAAGTGGTATTTGGAATGATAGATCACGAAAATTAATTTTCTATTATTTTAAAAAAGTATTAATTAAACATGTCACAATCTGTGATTTAGCAAAATATTCTACATTAATGATAATGGAAGAAAACATTAATATTTCTAACTTATACCATAAGGCCTAATTATATATATATATATATATATATATATATATATCTATATTTCTTTTATATATAGTTACTTTTATGTATTTTTCGTATACTCTACTAATGTGATTGGTTAAAACAGTTATTTTATATTAAAAAAATGATGCAGCCAATCAAATTAATGGATTGTACAAAGAATATATAAAAGTGATTACACATAGAATTTTTAATATATATATATATATATATTAATTGCTAAACACAAAATCTCTTAAAGGATAAAAGAGCAAACTGATAGTGCTTAGTGAATAATTAAAAATAGAAAATGATATACATATAATATTTTCACAATTTTTTTACACAAGTCTATTGTAGACGAGACATATTTTTGTAAAATAATTCATAAAAATAATATCACTTTATAAAAATATATTTAATTTAAAACATGATTGTACGTATCTCATTCTTCATATAAAAAAAAAAACTGATATTAAAACCAGCTAGTATTTTTACAATGGACAATGATAAAATACAATTATATTACAACTCAAGTATTGCTTCATATTAAAATACGATTTTTTTCTTTTTTATTATAATTCAAACTTTTTGTCCTTGCAGCTGCTCAAAGCCTCAAGATAAATGAAAAAGTAAATTTTTTAGAGTAATATATTGTCTTAGAAGTCATTTTCAAAGAATCAATTAAGGACTCGTTTGATCACACTGAGATATACAAAATATTATATTAAAAGTTGAATAAAATATTATTATAATATAATTTTTAATATTAATTTTATTTTGAAATTTGAAAAAATTAATTAATTTATTATATTTTATGTGATAAATTAAAAAAATTATAATGATTACATCAAATGTGATGAGATAATTTAATTTTGTATAAACAAACGAGCCGTACATCATGCCACTATACTAAAAATGGAAAATGATAGACATATAATCATTTTTATAACTTTTTATATAAATATATTTTAAATGAGAAATATTTTTATAAATTAACTTATAAAAGTAACATCATTTTATCAAAATATTCTCGTTTTAAAATATATTATATAAAAATTTGTAAAAAGAAGAATGGAAAAATTTAATTATAAGTAATTTTACGCACTAATACGCTCATTCATTAATGTAATTGGTGCATTCATTAATGTAATTGGTTAGAAAGTCAGATTTTAATAAAAATAATATTAATTTAAATTTTAAATATAAATATTGTTTTAATCCACATGTTGTAATTAGATTGTAGTATAGTTCTGATCCAGCCAATCCAAAGTTGCGTCCTTACAAAATCATGAAGTTTATATCTTTGCTTTCTTCAACGGACCCTCAGCGAATCAGAAGATCGAAAGGATCAAGCGTGCGCTCTGGGTAAAAACCTCTACACCTAAATACCAAAACATTTCAGATCTAGTTTCGTTTATCTCGGCACTCGGAGCTCAACTCTCCCTCCCCAGCGGTCTCATTCAAGCATCTCAATCCCAACAGGTTCCTCCCTCCCTCTCTCTCTCTCTCTCCCTCTCTCTCTCTCTCAATTTGTTGTTTTTTCTTTCGAAGATCTTGTTGATTGCTGAGTCCCCTGTTTGTAATTTTAATCGAAGAAGAAATGAAATCTTAATTTAAGTTAATCTTAATTTAAGTTTCTTCTGGCTTCTCTGTTTAATTGAGTGCCCCTCACCTCGTGATTAAAATCTTTAAGTTCGAGAGAGCCTGTTTTCTTCTCCAATCCTTTCCTACGTTTTCTCGAAGACTGTCATTTAGGTGTTGGATTAATTTCCGGATCTGAAGTTGGTGAATTAGGTGCTACATATCGATTCTTGATCTGGTTTTATGAGATATCAAACAGAAAATGTACTTTCAGGATTGTCATTTGGTACTTGATCTTATGTCTAGACTGAACTTCAGTCTGCTTTAAATCGGTTTTTTTTTTCCCTGTCTGCCTTGTTGGAGCACGCTTTTGGGACAGAGGTTTCCACGAGTCTGAATGGGCTATTTTTTTAAGTGTATTGGAACCTTTCATTTTTGGTGAAAAACCTTTCATTTTTGGTGAAAATTCAAAGGTTTAATGGAAGGTGTAGACGTAACGTTTTGTCAAGGTAAAGGTAACGCATCCAGATGTGTTTTTTTCTCCCTTCCCTCTGAAGTTTCGACTTCAGAAGCAGTGTAAATCGAAAGAGAAAAAACAGAATTTGAACTTGGCTTTTACAACTAACTAAGGTTTCCCGACTTGGGATATGCTCCTCCAAGTTTAAGGTTAAAATCCCCTTGGGTGCAAACAATCTCTAAGGTCCATCGGGCTGGAGAATTTTCTCCTTGAATTACCTGATGTGCACTTGTAGGAAACTTCTTATCGAGAGCCTGTGCACTCCCGGGATTAGTTGGGATGTTGTTTCTGAACAACCGGTGCCAATATTAAAAAAAAAAAAAATCTACTTAGCCTTAATCCCAACTAAAACTCAATCTACTCTACCCTTTCCAGGAAGGATTGCGTAGGTTGACACTTAACCATAAAAGTTACTCGCTTGTTATCAATAAAAAAGTTTTGCGTTTTCTACTACTTTCAATGTCTAAACAAAGTGCACACACGTTTTCTATGGTTATTTGTTAATGATGTTGCTCATATTCGAAACTTGATATGAATTAGTATGAGTCCGATATACTTTCTGTGCAGTTAAGAAATGGAGAAATCTTGTTCTCTGCTCGTTCACTTTGACAAAGGAACACCTGCAATTGCAAATGAGATTAAGGAAGCTCTTGAAGGCAATGACATGCCTGCCAAAATTGATGCGATGATGAAAGCGATCATGCTTTTGTTGAATGGTGAAACACTACCTCAGCTTTTCATTACAATTATTAGATATGTTTTGCCCTCAGAGGACCATACAATCCAAAAGCTTCTTCTCCTATATTTGGAGATCATTGAAAAAACTGATGCAAAGGGTAGGGTATTACCTGAAATGATCTTGATATGCCAAAATTTGAGGAACAACCTTCAGCACCCAAATGAGTATATTCGTGGTGTAACATTGAGGTTTCTTTGCCGCTTGAAAGAGACTGAAATAATTGAGCCGCTGATCCCTTCTGTTCTGCAAAATTTGGAGCACCGACACCCATTTATAAGAAGGAATGCCATATTAGCTGTGATGTCGATATATAAGCTTCCTCAGGGTGAGCAAATTTTGGGTGATGCACCTGATATGATTGAGAAGGTTCTTTTGACAGAGCAGGACCAATCAGCTAAGCGGAATGCATTTCTCATGCTTTTCAATTGTGCCCAAGATCGTGCAATTAATTACCTTTTGACCCATATTGAGAGGGTTTCTGAATGGGGTGATATGCTTCAGATGGTTGTGCTGGAGTTGATCCGAAAGGTGTGCAGAACTAATCGAGGTGAGAAGGGAAAGTACATTAAAATTATTATATCCTTACTGAATGTGCCTTCCACTGCGGTTATCTACGAATGTGCCGGGACACTTGTCTCTTTGTCATCTGCTCCAACTGCTATTAGGGCTGCTGCAAACACTTACTGTCAGCTTCTTCTTTCTCAAAGTGACAACAATGTGAAGCTTATTGTGCTTGATCGGTTGAATGAGCTCAAGTCTTCTCATAGGGATATTTTGGTTGACCTTATAATGGATGTTCTAAGGGCACTTTCTAGCCCAAATCTTGACATCCGTAGGAAGACACTGGATATTGTTCTTGATCTTATTACTCCACGGAACATCAATGAGGTTGTTCTTACCTTGAAGAAAGAAGTTGTTAAAACTCAGAGTGGAGAGCTTGAGAAGAATGGTGAATACAGGCAGATGCTTATTCAGGCCATTCATTCTTGTGCAATTAAGTTCCCAGAAGTTGCAAGCACAGTAGTACACCTGTTGATGGATTTCTTGGGTGACAGCAATGTTGGCTCCGCTGTTGATGTCATTGTTTTTGTTCGAGAGATAATTGAAACCAACCCTAAACTTAGGGTTTCAATAATAACAAGGCTATTGGATACTTTCTACCAGATCCGAGCTGCACGTGTCTGTACCTGTGCTCTTTGGATCATTGGAGAGTATTGCCTGTCGCTTTCTGAAGTTGGAAGTGGCATTGCAACCATTAAACAGTGCCTTGGAGAGTTACCTTTCTACTCTGTTTCAGAAGAAGAGGAAGCTACCGAATCTTCTAAGAAGGATAACCAAGTGAACTCCATTACTCTTTCTTCCAAAAGACCAGCCATCCTTGCTGATGGCACCTATGCGACCCAGAGTGCGGCCTCTGAAACTACTTTTTCTCCTCCTACACTTGTTCAAGGATCCTTGACATCTGGGAATCTTAGAACCCTGCTTCTCACTGGTGACTTTTTTCTTGGGGCAGTTGTGGCCTGTACATTGACCAAGCTTCTTCTGAGGTTGGAAGAGGTACAGCAATCTAAAGTTGAAGTGAATAAGGAATCTACAAGGGCATTGCTGATCATGGTCTCTATGCTGCAATTAGGACAATCTTCGGTTCTTCCTCACCCAATCGACAATGATTCTTATGATAGAATTGTCCTCTGCATAAGGTTGCTTTGCAATACTGGTGATGAGATCAGAAAAATATGGTTGCAATCCTGTCGTCAGAGTTTTGTCCAAATGCTCTCAGAAAAGCAACTCCAGGAAACACAAGAAATAAAGGCAAAGGCACAGATATCTCATGCTCAACCTGATGACCTAATTGACTTCTACCATTTAAAGAGCAGGAAGGTAAAAGGTTCTGTGATTGTGTGTGTGCGCGCGTGTGCAACCAGATGACCTAATTGACTTCTACTATTTAAAGAGTAGGAAAGTGAAAAAGTTCTGTTGTGTGTGCATGTTTGACTTCTACCATTTTAAAGAGTAGGAAGATAAACAAGTTCTGTGTGACTTCTATTTAAAGAGCAGGAAGGTAAAAAAGTTCTGTGATTGTGTGTGTGTGTATAATATGAGAAGAGCATGTGGATATTACTGTTTTTTGTGAGTCTGTTGGTGTTTCTTATTGGTGGTTAGATATCTCAACTATCTTTGGTTAGTGGTGGTTACAAGTGTAACAAATAAATTTTAATGTATATTTTTGGCTGCATCTAACTTCCAGGGTATGAGCCAACTGGAGTTAGAAGATGCGGTGCAAGATGATCTAAAGCGTGCAACTGGAGAGTTTGTAAAGGATGGGGATGATGCGAATAAACTTAGCCGCATTCTCCAACTCACTGGTTTTAGCGATCCAGTGTATGCTGAAGCTTATGTGACTGTTCATCATTATGATATTGTCCTTGATGTTACAGTTATCAATCGAACTAAGGAGACCTTACAGAATTTGTGCTTGGAGTTGGCAACTATGGGTGACCTTAAACTTGTTGAACGTCCACAGAATTATACACTAGCTCCTGAATCAAGCAAACAAATAAAGGCCAACATCAAAGTTTCCTCAACTGAGACTGGAGTCATTTTCGGGAACATAGTTTATGAGACTTCAAATGTACATGAGCGAACAGTGGTTGTGCTGAATGACATTCATATAGACATCATGGATTACATCTCTCCTGCAGTTTGTGGTGATGTAGCTTTTAGAACGATGTGGGCAGAATTTGAGTGGGAAAACAAGGTACATCATGCACTACTACTGTTAATATTTCACAAACAAAGGTAGCAACCAACCAGTCATTGGGCTGAAAAGTTTCTACTACCATTATACAAAGCCGGGATTTATTCGTAGTTCTCTCTTTCAATCAATTTAAACTGAATTGGTTGTGCACACACACTTGCACATCTGTGTGGGTATGTATGTATGTATGTCACTTCTTTCTTGGTAGTTGTTACCATTTCCTTTCTCTTGCACTTTTGCGTACTTGATAGTCACTATGGTGGAACTTGATCTAAATATTATCTTAAAATAAAGATTTCCTCTAGGTTGCAGTCACTTCTATTACAAAATCAAACTTGCTTGACTGTTTTTATTCCTGCTGTTATATTAGCTGAAAATGGAGAAAGAAATGGCACTATTGCTTAGCTTAAAACGAATAATAGTGGCAACATTGGTTTTGGTTTAAGGCTCAAGAGGTTAAACCTAAGATGCATGTGCATTAAGCCTTTGATGATGTTCTTCAAACACATCTACTTGTTGAATCAAGAATGAAGAGTGCAGAAAACAAGCTTATTCAAAGGTCAAAATTCCATTTTGAAGAAAAGAATTGTTAGCTACAGCGTGAAGATAATTGGTTTTGTCACTCATTGAGTTTCTTCTTTACATGGAGCAACATCTGCATTTATAAGCTGAGCTGCTTTTAACTTGCTACCTTCCTGGTTGCCATCTTGCTTCTACTTTTATCACAAGCTCTGCTACTTTAGTTAAATGTTGTAGGCTTCCCCTAGCCAAAGGATCATTTTTATTGTTTGTAGTGATTGGTTGATGACTTTTTGTAAATGTTCTGCAGGTTGCTGTCAACACTGTAATTCAAGATGAGAAAGATTTCCTTGATCACATTATCAAGTCAACCAACATGAAGTGCCTCACAGCACCGTAAGATATATCTTCTTACTATGAGCAAATTTGATGTCTATGTCTCAGGGCAACTAGTTATGATTTGCAAAAAACGTTGGGAATAAAAATTACTCAACTGAATTACTTGCTATGGTGTCACTAGTTGTGGCTTTACATGGAGCACATCACAACAGTCTTTGAGTATTTTGACATTGAAGTGTTTATAGCTCATACATACAAGTATGACAATATTTGCCTGTTCCTTCACTGTGTTAGTAGAAAGGTGCCTATGCTGGATACCAAAGCTGAAACTTTGGGCAGGCTGGGGAGGGTCTGGATTGGAATGCAATTTAAGCCAATTAAATCATAATTTTTTTAGGGTTTAAAGGGATGAATTACTGAATTGTGAAAAGGGATTCTGATCCCCAAGTCGTTGGAATTAAAAAGCTTTGTTAAATAGGGGCTTGTTTGGGTGGTTTAGGTCGAGAGAGAAGCTCTCTTCTTTCCTTGTTTATTTTGGAGGCTGCCTTGCAGGGGGGAAGCTCTCTTCTTTGGTTGAGCTTCTGCAAGTAATGCTCTTTTTATGAATTTTGTAGAACAGGCTATATACACTATCAAGGTTTGTTACAAGTGTCGATTAGCTATTTGGAGGGTGTGGTCATGAGTGCAAGATCCACTAGGTAAATGTAACATATAAATAAAAGATAAACACGAATATTAACTAACAAATAACTCCATAACTGAGAAATGAGAAGAATGCTCGCAATAACCTAAGTGCAGCCCATGGTAGTAATTTAACCAGCCATTTCACATCTTAATACCCCATGTAGATTAAAATTTATCATACTATTACCCTAGATATGATTGGGATTGAGTTTGGCTATGGGTTTGCTGGGACCCCGAAGGAGCCTAATCTATTTGTGCTTGCATTAAATTATGTCAACCAAAACCCTAGCTTATTCTAATTGTTGAACCTGAGTTTCCACATTAGTTGGGAAAGAGTGTCTTGAGTTCCACCTGCTGAAGTTGGGTCGGAGGCCTCCTATCTCAATAGTTAAAGAAAATTATATCACAGAAAACTCGAGATAACAAAACTGGGAATGCAAAGCAAAAGAGAATAACGAAGGTAGAGGATGTTTGCGTGGGAAAAATGCTCGAATTGCTGATTCAAGTGCTGTGAAGAAACAAATTTCCAGCTCGTTTTTCGATTCACAGTAATATTACATTCTACACATGCATTTCCCCTTTGTTATCTGGGTGGTTAAATTTCAGGTCAGCACTGGATGGGGAGTGTGGATTCCTGGCAGCCAACTTGTATGCAAAGAGTGTATTTGGAGAGGATGCTTTGGTGAATGTGAGCATAGAGAAACAGGCAGATGGTAAGCTGAGTGGCTACATCAGGATAAGGAGCAAGACACAGGGGATTGCTCTCAGTTTGGGGGATAAGATTACTCTCAAGCAGAAGGGTGGAAGTTGATTTATGTGACGTTATTGTTCTGTTCTGTGTCATTACTGGTATTCATGTCACTCTAAAGTGCAAATTTTTGTCCACTTCCCTAAAAGTGCAAATGTTACTCCTTTTTTAATTTTCAAATCTGATCTCATTCTTGTAACCGGAATTTGTGTAGGTTCTTGCTCCCAAAGCAAAGGGATTAGGTGCTCCTTTTGTTTTCTTCATGTCATTGGATTCCCTTTGAGCTACAACTATTACTCTTAAGAGGCTGCTACAACAAGAGCGGTATTTCTTTGACTTGCCTTTGGCGTGTGTCTAGACAAGGTTTTTGCTCCAGATACTCCTATATTTTTGGGAAACAAACTTCAATTGTAGCTATTTTCTAGTTTTAAGGATTATTCATAATGTTGTACAAACCGTTGTAGTAGTTTATGACTAGACTCTGATTTCTATACTTGGCTGTTCTTGTGTTGCTATTTCCAAGCAAATTCTTTTGGGAGTGTTGATAGCAGAGTTAATAATCTTAAGAATCGAACATATTTCGCATGGAAAAATGGTGAGGCCTATGAAGTAGTGGATCATAGCCTGATATCCTTCAACGCCTGGCTTTTATTTCTGAATTAGGAGTTAACAAAAGATTTAAGGCATGTCTTTCCTCGTGGATGAAAATTTCTTTTTTCCTTTTTCCTTGTGGATATTGTCCTTGTACATCTCTAATGCCCCATTAATTATCACATCGAGATTTCTATTTGTTATTCTCCAACACACCCAAAATAGTTCTGCTTTTCAATTCCATGAACGTGAAAATCCAATACATCCAGCCAATGTATCATAGATTTCTATTATATCATTGGTTATACTTTGAACAAATATAAATTTGTTAGCGTTTGACTTTGAGTTGGTAAAGTTCTCTCCCAAACCTCTCTCTGATTCTATTTCTATTTCATTGCGCGTTTGCTTAGAGATGGAGCGCCTTGGTTTTCAATTTCAAACAATGTGCATTTGAATAATTTATTATCCATTGCATTTTTAAAATGAACAGCTTATTTTCAGAGCCTTTTAAATCGGGATCAGCTGCAAATAAAAAAATAATTCAAAGAACAAGTAACTCGAGAATGAAGAACACAACTAATAATTACAGCTCTTTAAATTAACATAAGTAACTGCATGGGGTCCAGTTTCAGCCTGGAGTCTAGGCCGGGGGGCATCGCCTAGGTGGTGATGGACTCGGCCTCCGCTTCGGAGGAACTGGTTCCTTTGGTGGGCAATGAGGAGGGCGCAGGGGTTTACGCACATGGAAGTACTGTTTGAGGTGTCTTTCCTTCTCTTCTGCAACAGCCAACAAAAACCAGAGTAATCCAACTTCAACGTACGGTCTATATATGTAATTAAGTAGATTACCCAACAAGAGAATTGAGTTTATAACAATTCAAAAAACTAGTACTAACCGGACAGGATGATTTCCCGGTTGGCAGCTCCCATCTGGACACAAATTAAGAGGGCAATAACGAGGATAAGAGAGAGCTTCTGAGCCATCTTTGCTGCCCTCCAATTAAACTCCTCATGGATCTCATCTCTTAAGAGGAGCTTTATATTTATATAGCCCCGTTAGTTAATTGTAACACCAATATCTATACAGGTTAAAATACAAAAGATTGAACAGTGTGATATTGGATGACAAATCCCGATAAACAGAAGTAGTAGTATTAGTATTGCCCTTTTTTTTTTTTTTTTTTTAATTTTTTAATCACAAATAGTTGTGTATTTATTCTTGGAAAGGTTTTATGAGGGGGGTGTTCATTGGTGAAAATTATAGGGAAAACCTTTTTAGGGGAGAGGATTGGGAATTTTTGGATTGTACTTTTATTTTAATTAAAAAAGTATTAATTTGATTTTTCTTTTTATGGGAAAAATTAATGATGCAAACTATAATATGAGAAATAATAGTTTTGCATATATATATATATATATATATATATTTTATGGATTCAGATTAATTTAAATATAGCTTACCAACTTAATAATTTGTAACACGATATGAATCATATATAAGAAGAAGACTCAAAATCATACGCGTGAAATTGGAAACGTCTAGCCTTCCGTCATTATTGCCAACGTCGCCATTAGGATATTGACTTAAAGAAACTTTAAACCAAAGGCCAAGAATGGGATAAGATATATAAGAATATGTAAGCTTTTTTTCAAAAGATAAGAATGAAATTGCCATGAACTTTCCTAGCCTCAGTCAGGATTGATATTGTTCAGTTTGTCGGTGACATTTAAGAAGATAAGAATATGACGTACGGTGACTTATATAATTTGCAAAGGAAAGAGATTTTTTTGGTGAATGTAAAAAATCTTATTCTATTTTGGTCACGTATTTATATATAATTAAGGAACTATAATTTTTTATTTAAAAAAAATTAAAGAGGCAAGTCTTTAATCCTTAAAGGTAGGTTTGGATGGTAAGATGAGAATTTTTATATTTAGATAAAAGTTGAAAGTTAAATAAAATATTATTACTGTTTTGAAATTTGAATAAATTGAATAAGGATTTGAAAAAATTAAATTATTTATTATATTTTATGTGAAAATTTGAAAAAGTTGTAATGATGAGATGAGATGAAAATTTTGTATATCATCTTAGCTGGCAAACTTATCACGGACAATTTCTTCATTTTTCATCAGAAAGCTTTAACATCTCTTGGTCAGTTTCTATCTCTATTAGAAATAATCTAATAGTAAAAATAAGAAATTAACGGTGTTGATCTATTTCAATTTGAAATTAACTGATGGGAACCAAGGTGGATCTAATCTTAGAGATCCTTGACAAATTTCAGATGAGCTAATTATAAGGTCAAGAGCTAAGAAGATTAAGGAAGCTATGTAAGGATTGGTGCAAGCTACTTGGGACGAAGCTAGCAAGACTACAACATCCAAGATAGGCTTGAAGGAAAAAGAATCAGTTTTGATTCATTTGATACAAGCTATGAAAGAGGGCACCATGACTTAAAGGCTTTGGACACTTGAAGGTTTTGAACTTGTTTAACTTATTAAAAGGACTTTTTACTAGTTATAAGAATTAGTTTAAAATAATTAGATTTGAGGATGCTTAGCCCACATATATTTTATTTTATTGAACTAGAGTTTTAAGAGTCTTTGTAATTCTTGCAATCACAAGAAGGGGCGTCGGCCAAGGGGATAGTTTAGGGATTGTTTAATTTTTTTAGCAACGGTTTTTTTTTTGGGGAAACTATTATGTTGGGCACCCATCCAAGGGTATCTTGGAAAATGTATTTTGTTATGGTTTGGCTGGGGAGGCATATTTAAGTTATTGTAGCTGCGACACTATTCACAGCATATTTTTGAATGAATTTTCATTTGTGAGTTGAGTTTATATCCTCTTATTCTTGAATAAACTTTTGAACTTATCAAAAGTAAATCACAACCTTTGTAGCGTTCCTCCTTGTAATCTGGGTTCTTGAGACAGGTTCGTCAATGGGTCTAGATTCTCTATAATCTAGGTTCTTGAAACAAGTTTCTCAACGAGTTTAGATTTTCCATTTGGCTTGATTTTGGCTTTCTTGAGTGAGTTTTCAAATTGATTGTAGGTTCAAGGGATTCTAATCCTGCAGTTTCATATCATTTGATATTCAGAGTAAGGTTTCCAATCAGGTCTGATTTTATCTTTTAATTCTTACATCTTTAATTTTATGGCTTCATTGTTCTAGGGTTGCAAGAAAAAAGAAAAAGAAAAAAAAAAAGAAAGAAACAAGGGGCTACTGAATTTCTTATTATTTTATAAGTTTTGACTGAATTGCTTGTCTTAGGATTTGGTGTTTTGGTCTTAGGCTGCCATGTGCCTTATTGGCTGAATTACATCAAATTGTCATTAGGGTTTTTGTGTTGGTTGAATTCCTTAATTCATTGATTAGGGTTTCTTGTATCTCTAAATTTGTCAATTGCTTGGAGTGTCGTTTTATTGATTCTCTTATACTTCCTTATCAATTTTTATGTGTTTGAATTCAATTTTTTGATTTTTGCAATTGAATATTGCTGTTTGTGATTGAATTAGTGATAAAAGAAAAGAATAGAAAAGAAAAGAAAAGAAAAGAAAAATTCAGAAAAAAGAGAAAAAAGGAAAGAAAGAAATTTGTTAATTGAGTCTTATCATCAAAGGGGCTGAATATATCATTCTAGTTGATATTTTATTTTACAATTGGTCTTTTCTTTGTTCAAATTTCTTGAGTCTTATGTCATTTTATTCCTTCATTGTTTTTTGTTCTTGTTTCTTGGATCTAATTACTGGTTGGAATAATATAAGATTGTATTGTCTTGATTTAGTTTAACTAGTTTTGAAAAAACTTGGATGGGAAAACTCTTAAGGTAAAAGGTAAGAGAGTGTGAGGCTATTATCGGGAAAAAACCAATTAAGAGTGAAACACAAGTGTGGTTCCATTATTTGAGTGTAAACACGTAAGGGAGTGTGTGAGATTTTTACCACTAACATTCTTTTTATGCAGCAAATTACGATGTCTAGGGGTGGCAGACAATTCATTCTTTGTGTTGTAGTCCATGTAACAAAAGTTTGAACAGTTAAATTTAGTGTTGGGAGAAGTAAGGGATATGATAAATCAACGAGATATAGTACGTAGAAATCTACAAGGTGGGAGACATAGGAGGAGACGTGAGTCTAGTATTGAGAATGAGTACGAGTATGAAGAGTATGGCAGGTCTCTTGTTGCCAGGCGTATTCTCAATACATAAATTAAGATGGATGATATAGAGTAGCAAACAGATAATATTTTTCATACTAGATGCCACATCAACAACAATGTATGTAGTATGATCATTAATGGAGGGAGTTGTAATGTAGCTAGCACTACTTTAGTTGAAAAATTGAATTTATATATCTTGAAACACACTAGACCATATAAGTTGTGGTGGTTGAATGATTGTGGGGGAGGTTATGGTAAATAATCGAGCGCTAGTTTCCTTTTCAATTGGGAAGTATATGAATGATGTGCTTTGTGATGTAGTGACTATACATATTGGTCATATTTTGTTAGGGAGGCTGTGACAGCATGATAGGAGGGTAATCCATGATGGAGTCAAGAACATATAGAGCTTTGTAAATGATGGCAAAACAATCAAACTTGCTTCTTTAACTACAAAACAGGTCCATGAGGACTAACTAAAGTTGAAAAGTGAGATTGATCAAAAAAGAAAGAGAGTGTGATTGATAAAAAAGGAGAGAGTAAAAGTGAAGTTGAGTGAAAAAGAAAGAGTGAGTGAGGTTGAGGAAAAAAATTAGTGAGGATTGATCAGCTTATGATTTCGTCTTCCAAGCGTAGAAGCTGTCAAAGCAATACATGGGTAAATCCCAAGATCGAATTCACAGGAACAATGAGAATTAAGCAAACTTTTTATAATCACAAGACAAATATTGACGTTTATGGTGGCAAGAAATTTCGAAGAGAAGAAAGTCTTAAACTAAAATGGAGACTATTTACTAATGAAGTGTGGACTGAATTAAGAGTATGATTAGTGGTTGTTTTGGAAGTTCAAGCACTAATTAAACTGAAAATAAATGTGAATCTATGTTTCTAAAATTACCAAAACTAAGAGGCTTAGAGAAAGTGTGTAGCAAATGAATTAAACTTGTAAGAAACAATAAAACAAACACTTGGGATGCAATTTTCACCCATTGATTTGGCGATGGATTTACTTCTCTTTTTATCTTCTCTCAACTATGCTCCCATTTCTAAAAGTCATGGTCGGATAATATAGCAATGAACCACAATTCTTAGTCTAATAAAACTACTTGACAGATTATATAACAATTGTAAAATAGTAAAAGAAAGCCATCAAAGTCTTGTTACTTGTTCAAGTATCAATTGTGCCTTTACGTCTATAACTAATCTAGACCAAGAACAAAGAACTTCAATCCTTTCTAGATGTAAACTGAAATATCATCCAACAAGTTAATCATTTAAATCACATAACATTGAAGAAAATTCACCCCAAAACAGTCATAGGTTACTCATTGAATCCGAAGCCCAAAATCTAGCTTATAATTTCTAAATTAGTAAAATGCTAAAAAATAATGAATCCTAACATTTCAAATCGTTGTATGAAAATAAATGCAGAAGAATAAACAAAACAAGCCGCCCAGCCGAACGCCTCCACAAAAGTCGAACTCCAGAAAACTAAAAACGAAGAACAACTCAGAAGAAAAAAGGAAGAAGCAGCCGACGTCCGCAGTCTAGCAAAATAAAAAAAAAAAAAACTGAAGAGAAAAAGCTCAAGAAAATAAAACTCAAAGAAATTAAAACTCAAAGAAAAAATAAAACGAAGTGGAAATGGTATTGCTTTACGTAAACTGCAGAAAATGAAAAAAGAAATAAAACTAAACTGACAGAGAGAGAGAGCCTCCCACTGACTCAAATGAAAACTAAAGAGAAATAAAATCCACCGCCTAAGATCTACTAGCCAAAAAAACAAATCAAAAACTAAAAACTAAGAAATAAGATCTAAAACTGAGAGATAGTTCCGTGTTCCAGCGTCAAATGAAAACTTCTAGCAAAAACTAAAAACAAGTAATGAAACCAGCCGACCAAGGTCTAGAAAAACCACTAAGAAAAATAAAAATGAAGCCGACCGACTGAAATGAAAACTGCAAAAGAAACGAAAAATAAACACTAAAAAAAAACCAGAGAGTTTCATCCCACGCCGACTCCCAGCAAAACTAAAAACAAGTAATGAAAAATCCTGTGAGTGAGGAGCCTTCCCATGCCGCCTGCACCCCATAATTCCAAACGAAAAACAAGTTCCGTAATCCTCTATGAAAATTCCAAAATGCCCCTGCTCTGCGTGAAGTCCAGGGTGATGCCACGATCTCCAACTGCGTTGCTCTGCGTCCCAACCTTTGCATCGTGCCCCTGCTCAACGTGCTGATTTTTTTCTTTGCAGGTTTGCTCTGCCAGCTACTTCTTTGTGCATAGTTGGGTATTTCCAAGAATACCCCTTAACCTATTAACTGAAATATTTGTGTTAACATCAAGAAGGGTAAACTTGAGATATTAAATCTGATGTGACCTATCAGCTGCAATATAAATTTCTTTAAGTGCATAAACATCAGAATTTTGTCAAAGAGTTAAGTTCTAAAAATCACTGCTAATTAAGCGCTTAATTTATTTTTAGTTAAACAATTTATTTAATTTAGCAGCCTAATCATGCAGTTTCGACACTTTATCACACCCCCTAACTAGCTTATTGCTAGTCTCTAGCAATTAATGCAATAACAAATGAAGGATCCAAGAGTGAGCCACTGAACTCAAAAATCTCTACAAAAGGTCAAATCATATTGAAATCCTGGGCATTAGAATGTAGTTAGGTCAGGTTATAGTTCAACACAAAGGCTTATAAAATTCTCAAAAACTTAAATAAGGGGAATGCATCTAAGTTGTATATCTTTGAGTGCATCAAGTGTGTGAACAGAATGCCATTTGTTGGTTTCAAGATTTCTCACAGTAGTTTCAGCCTAGCAACTTTTTCAAGAAAAACCAGAAAGGTCTTTACTCTAATTCAAAACCATTACATTGATGGCTTTCACGCTATCACACTTTGAAAGACCCACTTTTTTTTTTTTTTTCTCTCTCTCTCTTATTTTTTTAACGGATCCCGATGATAGGCAACCTTTTCCAATGTACTTGCACCATTTTTTTTAATCTCTGGCCTGTCCATTTTCTCATATATTTTTACCTCCATTTTTTTTTTGAGTTCTCATTCACTTTTCATAGGCCATTAAGATATGGTTCATTGTAGTTTTTGCTAGTTGTTTAGCTGAAAACCACTGATTGACATCAATCAAACAACAAAAGTATCTATCTTGTGTCTATTAGGGTCATCAATCAATAGCTTTGAAATACATTGGCTAAGTTTGAGTTGCTAAGAATTATCATAAGGTCATGTGTTGAACTTAAACCTAAACCAGTGGGAATTAGTGTAACCCAAGGCTACAACTATCTGATCTTAAGTAGAGAGGTGTGAAATCAGTAATTTGTCAGAAAAAAAAAAAATTCAGACCCTACAATTATAAATCCTGAGAGACTAAGTGGTAGAATACTCTTCTTACCCCCAACTAAAAATGAGCATTTTCCTCAATGATAAAAACAATGTGAAAAGAAAAACAAAGTGATAATGAAGGGAATGAAGGGTTACCTGGTCAGAAGAGAAACATATGACAAGAAGAGAACACTGAAAAATAGAAGAGAGAAAACACACATGCATAAACTAAAAAGTAAAACAGAAAAAATGCAAGAAAGAAGTAAATAAAATGACAAACAAGTCAAACATCAAGGCTCGGTTGGAGTGTCAGGGTCCAATAGATGGATGGTGGTATCCTCTGGTGAAAAATGGTCAAGGAAATGTTTGAGTCGCTGTCCATTAACCTTAAAGTTATTACCATTGTGTGAATTGAGGATTTGAACAGCCCCATGAGGAAACACTGTCTGAACAATATAAGGACCACTCCATTTGGATTGAAGTTTACCGGAAAACACATAGAGTCTAGAGTTGCAAAGGAGAACCTTTTGATTGTGTAAAATGTATTTTGTTAGGGTTTGTCTTGGGGGCAAATTTAAGTTACTGTAGCTGCAACACTATTCACAATATATTTTTAAATGAATTTTCATTTGTGAGTTGAGTTTATCTCTTCTTATTCTTGAATGAACTTTTAAACTTATTAAAGGTAAATTACAACCTTTGTGGCGTTCCTCCTTATAATCCGGGTTCTTGAGACAGGTTCTTTAACGGGTCTAGATTATCTATAATCTAGATTCTTGAAAAGAGCTCCTCAACAGGTCTAGATTTTCCATTTGGCTTGATTTTAGCTTTCTTGGATGAGTTTTCACAAATTGTGGGTTCAAGGGATTTCAATCTTGCGGGTTCATATCATTAACACAATGATGAAAATGAAAATTCTAATCCATCCTCCTGAGTTTTGATGGGACAAGACCAACATACTGACCAAGAAGAAAGAAAAAATCAAAAGAAAAATTGTAAATCTGAGAGAAATATGAAGGGAGATTCGACCTTTCATATTAAATCTAAGTGTTTTATTTATTTCCTACATTTTTTCTACTTTATTAGGCTATAGGTGCAGATCATGCCATTGCCAAAACCGTATATGAGTAATCTGACCAACTGTTAG
This sequence comes from Carya illinoinensis, assembly GCF_018687715.1. Taxonomy (NCBI): domain Eukaryota; kingdom Viridiplantae; phylum Streptophyta; class Magnoliopsida; order Fagales; family Juglandaceae; genus Carya; species Carya illinoinensis. The sequence continues at coordinate 18,392,714 of NC_056753.1, read as the reverse complement.
CCATCAGATCGAAAAAGGCATCAACACTTGTATTGTTTTGTTTGGTTGGTTGGAGTATGTGGAGAAAAGAGAGATATTAAAGGCTTGTTTTAAATTAGGTTTTGTATGAGCTGAATAATCTAGCTAGTTCCCCAATTTTTTTTTTAACAGAATACTAGATTTTGCTTAGGGAGAATGAATGATTTGTTCCTTTGTCTTGATGCATGATGGGTTGATGAGAAGTTGAAAAATTAAATGAGATTGAGCTAAGCTAATACATGTTAGCACAAGTCGACCTCATTTAAAGGCCTAGTCCATGCTGACATATTTCCTTGGCAAGTTGAGCTTGACATGGGTCCTAAGAGAACTAAAGTTTGAACATATCAATATAAGTTGAGTTGAAGTCGATGAACTAAAATTGAGCTCGACTTACCTCAAATCTAGAACCACTCTTTTGTGTTTGCCATAGAAACTTTAGAAGTGTATTCCCAATAAAATGCTACCCTTTTACTTTGGATAAGTTACTTTTTCTTGATCCTTGAATTCAACATCATTTTGTGATATGTAGTCATGTAGGATTTCAAGTGTAGTGTCAACTATAACAATCCCTTGACCTAAAAGTCCTTTTTCATGCTGAATGGTAAGACTTGGATCTAGTTTCTGTTAGGACTGTAGCCACTAAAAATGGGACATGGGTTTTATAATGTGCTGCATAACACATGTGTCTTGAGCAATATGATCTACCCTATTTATATATAGATGTCAGTATATTACCAATAGGCATGAGCTTGTTTTAAAAAAAAAAATTAGATGTGTTTTATTGCATTGTGTGAAATTAGGTAAGAAAATGACAATTGTTTAGATATAAATTTCCTTGATATGTGTTTTTACTTGGGTTTGCAAAAGTGATTGTTTTCCACGTTCAACTTCAATAGGCAAGAGGTCATTTGGCCGGGTTTCTCATGTTTGTCAATAGAGACAAAAGTGGGCTAGGCGCCTAGCTTGTTTAAAGTAGGGGGTTGGCCCATAGTTTGGCTTCCATCTGGGCATGGGCTAGGGTATGCACTAAGGGTCATGGTCCCCAACCCTTGGTATGTTAGGTGGTGAAAGATGACAATCTATTTTGTGATGTGTGAGAGGAAAAAGGAGCTAAGGGAGTTTAGGGTAACAAGCATTCATTAATATAGGAGGAAATCAAGGGGAAAATAGAAGTAGAGCTTGAGTCAAAACGAAGATTTTTATTCATTAATGAAACGGTGAGTTTTGAGAGAAGGCCAAAATTAGACATATCATTATTAATGGAATGGTGTGTTTTGTAAAATTAGTATATACAGTGAGTTTTGGGGTCTATTAGAAGGAATTCAATTGGAGGGAAAGGAGAATCTAAAGTTCTTTGTTGTGAATTACATGGGAGGTTGAGCTTTCCTCAGATGAAGTTCATTCTTGAAGTTCTTGTTTCATCCTTGCTCTCTGTCCTTTCTTGTTTTTCTCTTTTTCTTCCTTTTTCTTGCACTTCCAAAGAAGTCCTAACTAACAATTGGTATCAGAGAAGGAAGGCCCTTTAATGGATGAAGGAACTTAAGCAATATCTTTAGAGGTCCACCAGGAAAATAGCCAAAGACAACAGGAGGCAATGTAGCACCAATTAAATGATCAACATCAGTCAATCCATGTGATCTCTGACAGGTTATATAAGATGAATGATATGATTAGAACCTTGATTGAACCATCTTGTGATTCATAGAGAAGAAATGCAAGAACCTAGAGTAGTGGTTTAGGAGGATAGAAACTTTATGTCCAAAGGTGTGAGATTTGACTTTCCCCATTTCGATGGGACTAACCCAACAGGTTGGGTTTTTTAAGCCAATTATTGCTTTGAATTCTATCAGACTTCTCTCATCCAAAGGCTTTTGATGGCCTCTTATCACATGGAAGGAGAGGCCTTGATTTGGTACCAGGATGCTATAAATGGAAGGCAGTTCATTGGATGGGAGTCATTTGACTAGATTTGGGCAAATAACCTACTATAATGATCCCATGGAAACCTTGACTAGCCTTAAGCAATCCTCAACAGTGGTAGTGTATAAAGCCCAGTTTAAGAGTTTGTCTAATGATTGAAGGGGCTCTCAGAGAAGCATAGACTGAGTTGCTTCTCAAATGGGTTGAGAGATGAGATTAGGCTACCCATTAGGATGCTTAATCCCATCAGTTTGAGTGTTGCTTTTGGATTAGCAAAGATACAAGAAGAGTATGTGTGGAGTTCTAGGACATTTTTCAAGGTGACAGTGGGAGTTAATGATGGCAAATCTCAAGCTACAGTTGAGAAAATGGGAAGGGTAATCAAAGAAACAATTTCCAAGCTAAGAGGGTTTCTTCAGTAAAGATGAATGAGAAGAGGAGCAAGGGTTTGTGCTACCATTGTGAAGAGAAGTGGAATCCAACACATGTATGTAAGAATTTGACCTCAAACAGATAAACGATTATTTTGCAGGTTAATTTTAATAGATAATTCACAAGAAGAAGACGAGATTTGCCTAAAATATAGAAATTTTTTTGAATAATATTGATTAATAATAAAATTCAAAATTATTTTATGAAATCCACAAGCCGGACTTAAATGGCTGCAAAATTCGAAATTAGGAAGATTTTTCTAAAAATGAAAAAATATAAATTATTATATGAGAAATTAATACATAAATAAACAAGAATCATACAAAAAATTTAGTCAAAATCAAATTCAGAATCACTTTCAAATTTGAAACTAAATATTTACTAAAAAGGTAAGAATGGGCATAAATATATATTTAAAAGAAAATAACTAATATTATTCTCAATGATTTTGGAGAAAATAATTGATATCTCATATCAATTTAGATTTGCACCATTCTCACCGGGTTCGAGAGAATTCGCCCTTGAATTCTAAACTTTCTTGTCTCGATCTTTTGGATATCCAATTAGACTAATCTTTCTTTCTTTTTGTTGTATCGTCTCGATAATCATGGAAGACCTAAAGTTGATTTGATCGCTAGAAATAAAATAATATTGAACATCTTATACTCCAAAATTAAGTTTCTTTCCCACATCTCAAATAAAAAAAAAAAAATTGCATAGGAGAATTTGAAAAAAATCCTTTACTTCAAGAAAATAAACATAATTAATTGTCTGAAAAGTTGTTTAATGATTTTCAGACTTCAAAACTTCACCACCATTTTCTTTTCCAAAATTTCAATGTTTTCAATAAAAATAGTTACTTTATCCACTAGGTTATCTTCATTAGGATATGTATCGTAGATTGGTATGGAGTTCCACCCTATGAAAGAATGTCTATCCTCAAACTTTTTTTCCTCAGAGTAGTAAATCCACTCAACCTTGTGCAATAAATCAACAAAACTTTCAGCTTGAAAAGTACTAGGAAATTATGGTAAATCAATTCTAAAACTGAGGTCCCCATAATGCTCCTCCGTACTATGGTGCTCCCAGAATGGAACATGATTGTGATACGGGTTCTAAAAACTAAAATCAGAATCATGATGTTCCATCTCACAATCACTAAAATCCTGTATCGTTAGATGCTGGGTTAACTCTACAACTTGCCTCTGCAAATGCTTAATCATCACATCCTGAACGCTACGCTCACGGTGCGAAACTTCCTCATTTGAAACCTTTCCATGACGACTACGACCACAATCACCAGCTATGGAAACTAATGAGATATCACCCTAGGAAAGATGTTCAAGCTATAATGCCACCTGACGTCAGATAGAATAGAGATTAATTTTGGTGGCTAGTTTCAACAGATAATTCACAAGGAGAAGATAAGATATTTGTCCAAAACACAGAGAAAACTTTGAAAAAAATTGATTAATAAAAAAATTTGAAATTATTTTATGAAGCCCACAAATCAAACTTAAATAGCTGAAAAATTTGAAATTATGAAGATTTTTTTAAAACTGGAAAAATCTAAATTATTGTATGAGAAATTAATACATAAATAAACAAGAATCCTATTAAAAATTTGGTCAAAATCAAAATCAGAATCACTTCCAAACTTGAAACCAAATATTTACTAAAAAGTCAAGAATGAGAATAAATATATGATTTGACAGAAAATAACTGATATTATTTTGAATGATTTTGGAGAAAGTAACTGATATTCCATACCAGTTTGGATATGCGCTAGAATCTTAGGGTGTACCTCTTATAGGTTAAGAAGACTGGTGGCACTGAAGGAGAGATAGAAGTGTTGTGTGAGGTGGGTGTAGCATTAGAAGGAGTGGGAATAGAGGAACAAAAAGAAAGCTTAGAAGTGTCAATCCATGCTATCTCGGGTTCTCCCAACCCTAATACCATGAGATTGATAGGGGTTATTGGTGCTCAACCAATAGTTCTTCTTGTTGATTTTGGCAGCACCAATAACTTTCTAAACCGACAAGTTCTAAGTTGGCTAAATTGAAGGTGTGTGAAGGGCCTCACTTACAAGTTAAAGTGGCTAGTGGGGAGAAGCTAGTGAGTAAACGGAGATGTGAGGACTTTCAAGTTAATATCCAAGGCAATAGATTTTCTGTATCTTTTCATTTATTGCCATTGGGAGGCTTTGATGTGTTTCTTGGACCGCAATGGCTGAGGACACTTGGCCTATTGTTTGGGATTTCATGGAAATGACTATGCAATTTCAAACAATTGGAGTTCATGTTAGGTTGCAGGGATTGCATGTGAAAAATACTTTCCTAGAGGATGGGAATCAGTTCTTAAGGCTATTTTTAGTGAGAAAACAAGGGAGGTTCTTGCAACTGTTGTCTATAGAAGCCAATGAAGACAAGGATACAATCCAGAAGGATATAGGGCGGAGTTGCTTAAGGAGATTCAAGGGGTTTTCAAGGAACCAACTCGGTTACCACCTCCTAGGTCATGTGACCACCAAATTGTGTTAAACAATGGGCAGAACCTATTTCAGTGGAGCCATTTAGGTACTCTTTTTATCAGAAAACTGAAATAGAAAAAATTTTACAAGATTTATTAAAGTCAGGAGTAATAAGGCCAAGTCAGAGCTCATTCTTCTCACCTGTTCTCATGGTGAGGAAAGCTTATGGAAGCTAGAGGATGTGTGCAGACTATAGGGTCTTCAATCAAGAAACCCTTAAGGACAAGTTCTCAATTCCTGTAATTGATGAGTTACTTGATGAGTTGTTTGAAGTTCAGATATTTCGAAGTTAAATCTTAGATTTGGGTACCATTAGATCATAGTAAAGGGTGAAGATGCATCCAAGACGACCTTCAAGACCCATAAGGGTCATTTTGAACGTTTAGTGATTCCATTTGAGCTCACTAATGCTCCAACTACTTTTCAAGAGTTAATGAATAATGTGTTAAGCCATATCTAAGGAAATTTGTGTTGTTTTTTTTTTCTATGATATTCTTGTGTGTAACAAGTCTTTTTTTTTTTATCAGTTGCGACACTAGATGGTGGTGTTTGGAACCATAAGACAATAACAATTGTTTGCAAATATGTCCAAATATAGATTTGGGGCTACTGAGAGGATTATTTGGGCTAATTGATATCAGAATAAGGAGTTAAAGTTGATTCAACTAAGATTACTTCTATGCTAGAGTGGCCATTTCCCAAACCCTTTAAGGAGATTTCTTGGGCTCACTAACTACTATAGAAAATTCATCAAGGGATATGGGTCTATTATAGCACCTTTAACAGCATTGTTGAATAGAAATGCTTTTGAGTGGTCTAAATCAGCAAATATTGCATTTAAGGAATTGAAGCAAACTATTACACAACCACCATTGTTAAGGCTACCAGATTTTTCCAAGCCATTCACAGTGGAGTGTGATACCAATGGCACTAGCTTAGGGGCAGTTCTTATGCATGGAGAAACCAAATTACATATTCCAGTAAGACTCTCAAAAGTAGAAGTATGTTATTTTTTGTTTTCTTTTTTAGGAAGACAACGGTACCTTAAGTTTATTGATAGCCCTCACTCGTGGTGGAAAAAAACCTTATTTATAAATGGGATAATTGGGGGTTACAAATATTTCAATAAAACCCAAACCCAGGCATCAAAATACTAAAGACATAAAAACTTCAGTAAAAAATAATCCAAAAGAAACCAAAAGAAACACTACAACGAAAGCAAAAGAAACACAACCGACCTGTAAAAATAAAGTTAGCCCATGCAAGAAATAAAATAGTACAAAACCAACCACAAAACCATAAGCAACAAAAATAATCAAAACCAGCAAAAAGTGAACTAAATTAGCAGCAGCGTAAAGAAGGAAGACTCAGTTTATCAAAGCGGATTAAACTTCTCAGCAACCTCGGCACTTCCCCAATCACTTGTTGCTCCATATGATGACCCATCGCACTATACTTTGCAAGCCAATCTGCAACTTTATTACCCTCTCTAAAGACATGACTCATAGAACATACCAGAGAATCCATAAAGCCAAGAATCTTCTCCCAAAAATCTTCAAGATACCAAACCCCACATCTCCATTGCTTCCACCATGATATCACCACTTGTGAGTCAAATTCAAGTTCCACGTAATATATCCTCAAAGTTTTGCAAGCTTTAAGACCATACAACAGAGCTAACTCAGCTTGATTATTCGAACCAACGCCTAGAGGAGAAGCAAAAGCATAAATTAAATTGCCATGACCATCTTTGATAATGCCACCCGCCCCAGACAGTCCAGGATTTCCAAAATTACTACCATTTATATTTAACTTAAACCATCATTGAAAAGGTTTTTGCCAGACCACCAAACTCAATCAGCACCTTGACGGAACTAAAAGCGGAATAAGTAGAGATTGTAAGATCTGAGAATGATGCCTAGAACATTTCGAAACTTTATGAATGTCATGACAAGCTGAAGTAATCCACTGAAGAGTAAACTGCCAAACCACACTGAAGGACTCAAGACGACCTTCTATGTGAGCTACACATCTATGACGCCAAAGATGCCAAGAAAGAAAAGAAGGAAGAAGGCCCACAATAATATCGACCTGAGAAGAGGAAGACGCACGGTGAAACCATGGAGTCACCATCTCTTTCCAATTACAAGAAGCACTGCAATAATGCCACACCCGAACAACGAACTTCCCTTCGAACAAAACATGATTTTGATCTTTATAATTACCTACATTATAGCAATCACACTTAGAAACAATTGGCACACCAACTCGACAGAGGCGATCATCCACATTGAAAGCATTATTCCAAGCCTTCCACATAGAAATCAAAACCTTCAAAGGAAGTAGGTTATACCACATCCAAGAATGCCAATCCAAAGTAGAACCCAAGATACGGATACAATCGCAAGCTGATTTTGTAAAAAACGACCACTATCATGCTTCATCCATATCAACATATCCGATCCTCCCTCGCAAATTGCTAACGATTCTAGAATATTAATCACATTTTCGTGCCCCCACCAAGTTGACCAAAAGGTCCACATCCTATGAATTAGACGAATTACAATCCTTGATTTTAAGCAAAGGATCGGAAGATTAGAAATTAAAAGACCCCAATCCCTCCATTTAGCTTACCAAAATAAGAGACTACCTTCCTTGATTCACCACTTGGAGTTTTCAAGAACCAACAGAGTACATTTAGCAATCATCTTCTAAAATCTTGTACCTTTATGCATATCAATGAGAATCCAAGGTTTTGAGCCCACATATTTATTTTTGAAAAAACGAGCCCATAACGAATTACCTTGGATTAAATTCCAATCGAACCTCATATGTTAAGCCTTTTGCATATCATTAAGGTTACGCAAATGCAAACCACCTTCTTCCACTAGTTTACACATGTTCATCCAAGCCACCTATTTTTTTTTTTTCTTACCTCTCCCATTAGCTTCTTCCCAAAAGAAAGTGCTCATTAAACGATGTAATTCTTTGATCATGCATTGAGGAACCTGTAAAACAGCAAACAAGTATAAAGCCATGCTAGAAAGCACATGCCTAAGGAGGATTAGATGACCTCTCAAAGAGAGAAGTTTCATCTTCCAATCACTAATTTTATTACGGACTTTCATAATCATCTCCTCTAGATGAGTTTGCTTGAGCCGCTCCAAAATAATAGGCACCCCTAAATATTTGAACGGAAAAGAACCTTCTGAAAAGTTAGTCATACACTTTAGAGCTCTCTTGCGACCCAAAGAAAATTTTTGAGAAAAAAATATAGCTGTCTTTTCTTTATTAATTCTCTAGCCAAACCAAGTCTCATATTTCTCAAAGACAGTTAAAAGCTCCTAAATCGATCCTGTGCTATCATTAGTAAAAATCACCACATCATCAGCATATATAAGATGCGAGATTTGAATCGTACCTCTGGCTTGAAAAAATTGACCAAATCTTTTCTCCACAACACTATTCTTAAAAAGTCTAGAAAGGACCTCTTGAAGAATAATAAATAGATAGGGAGAAAGAGGATCCCCCTAACACAAACCATGACCTCCTTAAAAAAAACCCTTAGCGGTTCCATTCATTATAACAAAATACCAAGGAGATAAAATACAAGCCCGAATTGAATCATATACCTGAGGAGAAAATCCAAATGTGCAAAGGACCTCCAACAAGAAAGACCAATCAACTCGATCATACACTTTAGCCATGTCCACTTTGAGAATAATATTTCAACCATGAGTTTTCTTGTTAATAGAATGGATCATTTCTTGAGTGAGGGAAATATTTCAAAAATGCTAAGCCTTGGTATGAAAGCACATTGCTCCAGAGAGATCATGTTAGGGAGAAGACTCGTTAATCAATTAACAATAATTTTGGAGCAAATTTTATAGAACACCTAACAGAGGCTAATCGGCCTAAACTTGTCAAAACTGTTACTTTCTATAAAAGGTAGAAGTATTAATATAGGTTTTAGAAAGGTAGAATTATGTTACTTTCTACTCATGAGAATGAATTGTTAGCTCAAGTAACAGTAGTTTAGAAGTGGCAACCTTACTTGTTTGGGCAGTCTTTTGAAATTAAGACTAACCAACAAGCTTTTAAGTTTCTCTTAGAGCAAAAGGTTGGTACTGAGGCCCAGTAAAAGTGGATCACAAAATTGTTGGGCTATGACTTTAACATTGATTATAATAAATGAAAAGAAAACAAGTGATGGGCTTTCTAGGAAGGGATAGAAATAGGTTGTTACATTGACATTTATTTCTTTTCCTACCCCTTTATGGGTAGATGAGCAGAAGGGTAGTTACCTATTGTCCCAAAAGGTTTAGGACATTTATGCTAAGTTTCAAGAGGGAATAAAAATTGCCAAGCATTATACACTGCAGCAATAGGGTTTGTTGCTCAGGAAATGTAAGATGGTAGTACTTCATTCCTCTATCTTGAAAGACAAAATTCTATACTATATACACAATAATTCACTAGTTGGACATGTTGGGTATCACAAGACCTTAAAAGAGAGACAAATTAGATTTTTATTGGGAGGGTATGCGAGGAGACATCAAAAAGTTTGTGAGGGAGTTTGATGTGTGCCAAACTGCAAATTATGAAACCCTCCACCCTACAGGGTTGTTACATCCCTTGCTAATACAAGTTCAACCTGGGACAGATATAGTAATGGATTTCATTGAGGGGCTACCATTATCTCAAGGCTTTGCTGTCACTTTTTTTTTTTTTTGGTGTGGATAGACTTACAAAGCACTCTTAATTTTTCACACAAGCACACCCTTTTACAGTAGTCAAGATTTCTCAAGTGTTTTTTCCTTGTGTGTTCAAGCTTTATGGCATGCCTAAATCATCATTTCTAATAGAAACCCTATCTTTCCTTTTGGAAAAAACTTTTTAATCTACACAATAGTACTTTGGCCTTTAGTTTTGCTTACCACCCATAGACTGTTGAGCAAACCGAGGCGCTTAATAAGTGTGTGGAGAATTACTTGAGGTGTTACATTGGTTCAAGGCCAAGGGATTGGAGTTTGTTGCTACCAACAGTTGAATGGTGCTACAACACTACAATCCATTCATCTACTTGTTTATCTCCCTTCAAGGTATTATATGGCTTCCAAATTCCAATGATTTTGTCATATGTTCAAGCCACAACTGCAAATGTTGTTGTGGATCAACAATGGAAAACAAGGGATCAACTGATGGCTTTGTTAAAAGAGAATCTGTAGAAGTCACAATAAAAGATGAAGGACTTTGTTGACAGAAGAGAACTAAGAGGAGCTTTGAGTTAGGGGACTTGGTGTTCTTGAAGTTGCAACCCTATAGACAAAAATTAGTGGCTTTACGCCACAATTTGAAGTTAGCACTTCATTTCTATGGACCATTTTTTATCACAACTAAGGAGAGGACTGTTGTCTACAAATGGGACTTGCCTACTTCATCCAAACTACATCCTATCTTCCATGTTTCATGCCTTGGGAAAAAGTTGGGTCAACATATTCTGCCACTGCCATCCTTACCACCTATAGATAAGGAAGGAAACATTCAACATTCTACACTTCAGTCATAGGTTGGAAACAAAGTTATGACTGAAGTGTTGATCAAATGGAATGGAACTCTTCCTAAGCTTAGAAGTTGGGAGTCATTGTGTAAGATGAGGGATCTCTAGCCTCACCTAGTGGGCAAAGTCTTGTGAGAAGAGGGGGTTAGGTCAGCCTTGTGGTCTAGGTTCCCAAGAGAGAGAGAATATCATATGTGAGAGAAAAATGGAGTTAAGGGTGTTGAGGGGAGCAAGCATTCATGAGTAAAGGAGGAAATCGAGAGGAAAACATAAGTAGAATTTGAATCAAACCATGGAGTTTTATCCATTAATGAAATGGTTAGTTTTGAGGGGAGGCCAAAATTAGACTTATCATTATTAGTAGAATAGTGCATTTTGTAAAATTAGTATATACACATTTTGGGGTCTAATAGTTGTATAAAAGGAACTAAGTTGGAGGGAAAGAGGAATTCGAAGTTCTTTTTTGTGAATTACATGGGAGGTTGAGCTTTCCTTGAATAAAGTTCATTTTCAAAGTTCTTGTTCCATTCTTACGCTATGTTTTCTCTATTCTTTCTTGCTTCTCTATTATTCTTCCTTTTTCTTGCACTTCCAACGTAGTCCTAAAAAAGGCATGAGCTTGTTTTGAAAAAAATTGAGAAGTGTTTTACTGCATTATGTGAAATTAGGTAAGAAAAATGATAATTATTTCGATATAAATTTTCTTAATATGTGTTTTTACTTTGGTTTGCAAAAGTGGGTGTTTTTCACGTTCAACTTCAATGGGCAATGAGTCAATCGGGGTTTTTGATTACCATATTTGTCAGTAGAGATAGAAGTAGGTCAGTTGCCTAGCTTGGTGGAGTCCATGGCCCATGGGCAAACCCTAGCTGGCTCAAAGTAGGGGGTCACCCCATAATTTGTCTCCCATCTTGGCATGGGCTAGGGCATGCACTGAGGGCCATGGCCCTAACCCTTGGTAGGCTAAGTGGAGAAAGATGACACCCAATTTTAAGTCTTATCAGTGTTGAACACACCATTGTGTAGTTCCTTCGATAACAACCAACAAATTATATGTCATAATCTTAATAGAAGGCCCAAATTAAAAAAAAAAAAAAGAAAAAAAAGAAAGGGAAACGTATAAAGCTAATAAAGTAGATTATTGCCAAAAAAAAAAAAAACTAAAAATAGAAGATTAAAAAACTTAATATTTGATGGTGCAACAATTCATTATTGAGTCATGCTATTCATCTACCTGTAAGTCTCATACACCACACACCCAGTGATGTGGCATTTTTTTTTTTTTGTAAAACATGTGCATTTTACCTTACCCTACATACCCCTAAATCACAACCAGGTTGATTTCGAATTTCTCTCACTCCATATTCAAGTTGCAAGGGTGTTTGTACAGTTTTCATTGTTTTCATATATTTGTTGTCTTCTCTCCATATTCAAGCTAATCCATGGTTTTACAGTTCTTCATTGTCTTCACTCCATATTCAAGGTGCTCCCTAGATTTTTTCCTCATGTGGGGGGTTGTTTTCCTGGCTAGCTACTGGACATTCGTTGGATACAATATCTAATAAGCTAACAACAAATTTGCTTGAACACAATACGTGCATTTGAACACAATAAAGCTGACAACAAATTTTGACCGCTTGTGGGGGGAATTGATTTCGCATTTGCTCAAAAGCTCACTGCACCCACCCAACACAGAGAAGTGAGACACTCAAAATCTATCTCTCTATTCTATTTTTTCCATCCACACCTACAATGTGAAACAACCAATGTAATGCTTAGAGGGTATGTGGATACTAGGGCTACGATCGATTCATTGGGACAAGTGATTCACTAGGACCGATGGGAGGGGGGATTCTACTTATAGGGAAGAGGCCACCGATGGGAGATTCCGATTATGTTCACGTGGGAGAGGGGATCAACCGGAGGGGGAAGAGGGATGTCTTATTGCCCATAGGCGATGGGAGGTGGGAGAGGGGGAGAGTGATGCTAGGGCTACGAGCGACTCATGACTGGGACGAGATTCACAAATGGACCGGACTTCTCTTAGACCAAATTTGCCACATTAGAAGTCGTGTGGTGTCTGATAAAAAAGGCGGGCTAGGAATAGAATTTCTCTTCATTATTATGTAGCCAACAGAACCAATGCAGCTTTGCGACAAGCTGGTGTGTGTCCAGCAACTAATTAACTTTGTCCTTGGTGACAGCATAACCATGTGTAGCCAATAATATTGAACCTTGTGGAAAACATCCACTTGTAAAGCACCATCAATTCTTATCCCTTTTTAGCATGGGACAAGTGTTCAAATAACACCGTACCGAAGGAAACTAGGTTCAAAATTTGAGTTCTATCCTTCAGGGAAAATTAAAAACTTCTCACTTTCTAAAATAACCCGATCAAACAGGAATTTATGATGTTTTAAACATGGGTAATGATGATATACGCAAAAGCTCTTTACAATTTTGCTTGAAATGGTGAGCGATTATGTAAAGTTATAAGTTCAAAGAAAAAAAAAATTAATATTTTGATCGATATAAGTGTTATTATCACATAATTAGTTATTAAACGAGTTGTAAAATATATTTATGAATATCTTTAATTATTATTCGATCTCTCCATTGGGGAACTGATCCATATGTGCACTAATCTTCTTGTTCAATTTGGCAGAGTTATATTATAGTATATATTATATATATAGTACTATACTACGTAGTATACTCTCATATCACTTTGATGATCATCACATGACTCATGCGTTGATATGATATTATTTATCAAACATTAATAGATCTTCTATTATTTTTTAAAGTAACAAATTGATCAATGTTTAATGGTTAATTAATATCAATCATATAGTTAGTAGAATAAGAGTGAGACGATCGATTATAATATACAGTCTTTTTATTTGGCATATCATGACCAGCTTACAGTAGCGCATGACGTACTTTGAAAAGGAACATTGGCATGAATTTATCATCGAGCAACAACAAGAGATCTCCCTCATAATCGGAGGTAATAAAATATAAGGGAGAGGATCTTGCATTTAAATTGAATCATGTTATTTTAAGTTTTGGTTTGTTATTTGTGATTCATAAATAAATTGGTCTGATTTGTTTGTTAATTTTTCCATTGTACCTGAGTTTTCATATTTTCGCTCGATACACGATCATCAACGTGAAAGTCTTTCACATTGACTTACATGTACGTTCTATATATCCACAATAAGAGTCCGTCGTGTATTTACTTGTATAAATATACATTTATATATATATATATATATATGTAGTTGAATTATTATTATTATTTTTTGTCAGTAAAAAAAAAATGATCAATATTTTGGGTAAATGAGAAATAAAATAAAATAATTACTATATGTCATGGAAGCAACACACGCATATAATAATACTAGTCTAGTAGGGTTTCTTGTATATCATTACATAAACCCCTATCTCAAAGATTCTATGTGCAATTACTTTTGCGTACTCTTTTGTGCACTCTATTGTTGTATTTGGCTACATCATTTTCTTTAGTATAAAATAATTATTTTGACCAATCATATCATTAAAGTGTACAAAAAGTACGCAAAAATAATTATATATAGCAAAACTCATAACGTAAACATTCATATAACATGAGTACCATATATATAGATCATGCTCTATAACATCAGTACCAATTATTTTAATATAAAATAATTGTTTTTGCCAATCATATAATAAATTGATCAAGACGTATATTAAAGAACTGATGTCTATTAGAAATAAATATATCATCCCAACTTTAGAACAACGTACTAGTTCCCTATTTTAGACGCTACTCATAAACGAAGAACACGATGAGCAGAATTTACATGCATATCTTGCATAGGTTATATATAAGAGTAATGAGCTTATATATATATATATATATATATAGAGAGAGAGAGAGAGAGAGAGAGAGAGAGAGAGAGAGAGAGAGAGAGAGAGAACACACACACATAAGCTGCTAAGCATATATAATAATAAGCTTATACATAGAAGCAACACACACATATAGTCTAGTAAGGCTTCTTGTACTTCACCACAAAAACTCACATATCAAAAACTCTATGTGTAGTCATTTTTCTGTACTTTTTGCACACTCCATTATTGTGTTTGGATACATTACTTTTTTTAACATAAAATAATTTATTTGGCCATTCACATCATTGAAGTGTACAAAAAGTATGCAAAAATGATTATATGTAACAAAACTCCTAACAGAAACATTCATATAACATTAGTACCATATATATATATATATATAGATCATGCTTGCATGCATAGACCTAAAAATAATGCCTACGCTGCCCAAAAGTTGGGGGCGGTGTAGGAGACGGTTTCGAAAGTGGACCCAGAGGTACTACTTAATAAGGTGGATTAGGTGGAGCAAAGGGTGGGCCAAATGGTGAGCCAGAGCAAGATGGTGAGCCATTAACACAGAGATTGATCTCGATCGATAGGGTATCTTATGCTTCTGCAACATTAATAAACATAAATGTAACGTCTATAGTTAATCAACTACTTCATCTGAGAAACTAGAATATTAAATTAAAAAATCACAAGCAATATCCATGATATATATCTTTCTATAATAATAAACCTCTATCTCATTGCTACAAGAATAAACAGTACATTTTCTCATTCCGTTTCCGTGTTTATTCTTTTCTTCAGCTTTTTTGCATTTTGTCCATGTGTTTATTCTTTTCTTCAGCTTTTGTGCATTTTGTCCGTGCAAATCTCTTTGAATTGTGTTTATTATATAATTATTTTAGTCTGTTGACAGTCTGAGTTGTACTGTTTTCATCAGTCTACTCATGTTCTTTCCGTCAGTCCACTCTTGTCCCTTTTCAATGCATGATTAAGCAGTTGTGTCAATACAGCCTGTGTGCGTGGTCAGTGCATGCGTACAGGTAATGTGTATAGGATTTGTATAGGTCCTGGCCCGTGCATGCGTACAGGTAATGTTTAATATTTAAATCTAACGTTTAATAACACTAATGAGGATTAAAAAAAAAAGGCAAAAATCGTAAAAAATATTAAATGATCTTGATGAGGATTAAAAAAAAAAAAAGAAAAAAAAGAGGCAAAAATCGTAAAAAATATTAAATAAGTCAAAAGATTCGCTACTAAAAAATCATGAATCTAGCTCGGCGTGGGCTGGGGAAGGTGGGTATGGCCGAAGCGTGGAGGTTTGGCATGGTCGTGGGCTCCGATGCACGGCCATAGGCAGCGGATCTGAGCTGCGATTGGAAGGAGACAGAGAGCGTGCGAAGGAGAAAGAGCGTGCTGCGTCGGTGTGTGGAGGCCGGGAGAGGAAGGAGGTGGTGGCAGCGGCGATTTGGTGGATGTGCACAGGGGATCCATGTGTGTGAGAGAGAGAGAGCGAGTCTCACGGATAGATTTTCTCAAAAGCGGAAAGAGAGAGGCAGGCGAAGAGAAAAGACAGGAAGGCATGAGAGAAGGGAGAAAAGAAGAATAAATATCTAGGGTTATTGTCTAAACGGCGCCGTATAGAGTGCATAGGTTTAGGAACATTTGCTCAGATTCTTTGAATTTGAACCCATATGCAGGACTTCGTACATTCCTTTGCCGACAGTAATGAAAGTAGTACTACTGTAAAGCCTTTTTTTTTTTTTTTCATCTTCTTTTACCCCTTTGACAATTGGTATGCATGTGTGGGAAATTCATACAATCTCTAAAAAGAGTTTTGTTATTTATGAATCCTTACACTACACATCACATAATTTTTTATGTTTTAAATTTTTTTTTTTAATTTTATTTATTTTTATTCTTCTTAAAATAATATAATTCTGCTATTAATTATCCATATACCACACATTTGGTAAGAGAAAAAAATTAAAAAAAATAATAAAAAAAGTGGTGTATGGTGTATGAGGCTTATGAATATAATTTTTTCTCTAGAAAATGTCACGTTTCAATTTTTGGATATTTTATAAACAAAAATTATTTCCAACGGAGAGTTATGAATTTTCTTGAATAGTCTTTGCTCAATGAAAAAATTTAGGAATTAGCCATGTAAAAAAATTCTCCGAAATAAATCTAAATTGATAACTATTCATAAAATTCTTGAAAAAAAATAAGATCAATCTGTATTTGTTTATATAATTTTTTTTTCCAATCTCTTAATGATTTATTCTTATTAATTTATGAAGATATATAATTTTGAAAGTTTAATCTTTATTTATTTACTAACATCAAATTTATAATGTTATTTGATGTGCATTTACTGTTTCAAATGTGGTATAGGTTTTTTTTTTCTTTTTCTGTTTAACGTAAAGGATGAGATTTTTTTATTATAATTATATGATCAAATTATGTAATATTTATCATTGTATTTTTCAATTTTAAAATTTAAGTGTCAGTATGCCTGTCTGGATCCCATAGCAGTGCTCAAAGGAAAAGGGGTCACCGATCGGGTTTTAGGGCATTGCAGAATATTCAGACCCAGCCGCGTGAAGTAATTTCGACAAATGGTGTTGAGGCAGCTTCCGTTCAATAGACCAAAGGGGTTTTTTCTCCAAACCATGGCAAGAAACGGAAGGGGAGTCCGATTATGGAGGCTGAAGCAAAAAGAGGTAAACCTTCATCTACTTCCTATACTTCGGTGGAGGATCTTACAAAGAGAGCGACGGTGGCTGCTGATCAGCCCCGCCGATTACAATGAAAATTTTAACAAGGAATCTCCGTGGGCTTGGGAACCCACGGAGCATTCGTACTCTTCATGACTTACTCACGAGTGAAGATCCCAAAATTTTGTTTTTGCAAGAAACGAAATTATCATCACGCCGGTTGGATTTTTGTAAGTTTAGATTGGGTTTTCGGTGTTGTTTTGGTGTTGACAGTGTGGGTCGAAGTGGAGGGCTGGCTCTTTTTTAGAAAGATAACATTCATCTGACGATTGTTAGTTATTCTAGAAATCATATTCATGCATCTATTAAAAACTGTGATGGGGAGGAATGGTTGTTGACAGGGGTGTATGGTCATCCCGAGAGTGGGCAGCGGTCTGAAGTATGGAGTCTCTTGAAGTTTTTGGGCCGTGGGGTTGTTTTACCATGGCTAGTTTTTGGGGATTTCAATGAAATCTTATATCATTCTGAGAAATTGGGTGGAAACATAAGAAGTGAATCACAGATGAGGGAGTTTAGAGGGGTTTTATCGGACTGCCAGTTGAGAGATTTGGGTTATGAGGGGGTTCCTTTTGCTTGGAGTAACCGTAGGGGGGAGGAGGGTTGGGTGAGGGAAAGATTAGATAGATTTCTTGCCAATTCTTTGTGGTGTGAAATGTATCTAAACCTTCGAGTTAAACATGGAGTTGCAGCCTACTCTGATCATATTCCTTTATGGTTGGATACTGAAGGTGCTTTGATTAGAAGGAGGAATAAGAGGTTGTTTAGATTTGAGGCTATGTGGGTGGGCGAAAAGGAATGTTCTTCTATTATTGAGAGGGCTTGGTGTCAGATAAATGGTCCTCATTCTTTGGATCAGATTATGGGGAGGATTTCTCGTTGTGCTACAGAGTTAGGAAGATGGAATAAGGTTTCTTTTGGCCATGTGCAGAAGAATTTAGCTACTGCTAAAAGGAGGCTGCAATGTTTAGAAGAGAATGATTCGGGCTCAAATTTTCTAGAGGAACATAAGAAAGCGTGTCTTGAAGTTCAACAATGGCTTGAAAGGGATGAGTTAATGTGGAAGCAAAGATCTCGAGTGAAGTGGCTTAGAGAAGGAGATTGTAACTCCCGGTATTTTCATTCCAAGGCATCCACTAGACAAAGAAAGAATAACATCATTCAGTTGCAAGATAAGTCTGGTTTTTGGCATAAAGGGGATCAGATGGATGACTTAATTATTGAATATTTTCAGAATCTGTTCACTCCTGCAGATCGTGTGGATATGGAGGATATTCTTTCGGGTGTTGAGGCCAAAGTCACTGCTGAGATGAATGAGGAGCTGTTAAAACCATATGCTGTTGAGGAGGTGGAGGTAGCTTTAAAACAGATGCACCCTTCTAAGGCCCCTGGCCCCGATGGCATGCCTCCTCTTTTCTTTCAGAAATATTGGGGTGTGATAGGTAATTCTATTACCGATGCTTTACTTTCAGCTTTGAATTCTAGAATCTTTCCTAGAGGTTTAAACCATACTTTCATTACATTAATCCCTAAGAAAGCGTCTCCTTCAAAGGTAGTAGATTTCCATCCTATTAGTTTGTGTAATGTGCTTTATAAGATTCTTTCTAAAGTCATTGCAAATAGACTTAAGAGAGTATTGCCGGATGTGATCTCTGATACTCAAAGCGCGTTTGTTCCTAGTAGACAGATTTCAAATAATGTGCTTATTGCATATGAGTTGTTGCATTTTCTTCGTACTAAGCGAAAGGGTCGGAAGGGGTTTATGTCCCTCAAACTTGACATGAGTAAAGCCTATGATAGGGTGGAATGGCTGTTCTTAGAAAAAATAATGGAGTCCCTTGGTTTTGATAAGAAACTGATTTCTTTAATTATGCAGTGTGTTAGAACAGTTTCTTTTTCTGTCTTAGTCAATGGAAGTCCTAAAGGCCCTATTATTCCTTATCGGGGCCTTAGGCAAGGGGATCCGTTATCACCATATTTATTTCTCTTGTGCACGGAAGGTCTTATTTCTTTGCTAAAAAGAAATGCTGGTAGGGAAGGGGTGGATGGGATAAGGATTTGTAGAGGTGCTCCTAGAATAAACCACTTGTTATTTGCGGATGATAGTGTGATATTTTGTAAAGATGATGTAATTACAAATGTGAAGATCCAATCTTTGTTGAACAAGTATGAGCGAGCTTCGGGCCAATGTATTAATAAGGAAAAAACTTCTATGGTCTTTAGCAAAAATGTGAATGATGACCTGAAAAGAGATATTATGCAGTTGTGGGGTGGCAGCTTTACACAGCAGTATGAGAAGTATTTAGGGCTGCCTCCCATGGTTGGGAGGTCAAAAAAACAAGCTTTTTCTACTATAAAAAAAAGGGTGTGGCAGAAGTTACAGGTATGGAAGGGGAATTTGTTATCTCAAGGGGGGAGGGAGGTACTCATAAAAGCTATAGCTATGTCTATTCCTACTTATGCCATGAGTTGTTTTTTGTTTCCTAAAACTTTGTGTCATGAGTTAGAGATGATGATGGCAAAATTTTGGTGGGGTGATCAATCTCGGGAAAATAAAATACATTGGTGTAGATGGGAGAAGTTGTGTTTTTCAAAATTCTAAGGCGGGATGGGTTTTAGAGAACTCCATCTTTTTAATCTAGCCCTTTTGGCAAAACAAGGGTGGAGGCTTTTAAGAAATGAGGATTCTCTTCTTTACAAAGTTTATAAAGCCAAGTATTTTCTGAATTCAAGTTTATTTGAAGCCAAAGTTTGTGGTAGCTCATCTTATGTTTGGAAGGGAATTTGGGAAGCTCTTGATTGTTTGAGAAAAGGCTGTAGGTGGCGTGTGGGGAATGGGCAAACTGTTCGTATTTTTAAAGATCCATGGTTACCGGATTGTTCAAATGTTTCAGCTTTGGTTGAGGTTGATGAAGACTTAAAAAGTCCATTCCTTGATAGATGCAAGTATAGGTTGGTGGAATGTTCATATGGTGAGAGCTCTATTCAATCCAAATGTAGTTCAACAGATCCTAAAATTACAAGTTTTTGTAAATTCTGAAGACTCTTTGTTTTGGAGTCACGAGAAGAATGGAAGCTATTCAGTTAGGAGTGCTTATCGATATCTTCAACAGAGTCAACTTCATTCAAATGGGCAGTCTTCTAGTGGCAGATTTGAGGCTGTGTTTTGGAAGTCATTATGGCATCTGAAAATCCCTAAGAAGATGAAGATTTTTGCATGGAGGGCGTGTCAAGAGAAGCTTCCAACCTACTTGAATTTGAAGAAGAAACATGTACTGGATGACGCAACCTATGTGCTATGTAACCAAGGTATGGAAGATGCTGCTCATGCCTTCTATTTGTTCTGAAGTAAGGAATGTGTGGGGGGTTTTTTGTTCTCAAATGGATGACATGCAATCTGATTTGTCTTTTTGGGATCTGGCAAATTTGGCTCGAGATAGAGGTTCAGATTCTTTGTTGGCTAGATTTGTAGCTATTACGTGGGGCCTTTGGTATAGAAGGAATAAACGGATTTAAGAGAATATTTCTATGCATATTAATGTGACTGTTAATAATGCTCTTTCTTTACAACAAGAATATGCACAGGTGCAACTTTTTGATGTTTCAAATAAGAAGATTAATAAGGTCGTAAGATGGCATCCTCCTCCTATGGATTTTCTGAAATTGAATATTGATGGGGCCACTTTTCCTGATCATTCTGTTGCTGGGATTGGAGTGGTGTTGAGAGATCATAATGGTGAGGTTGTAGTAAGGTTGAGAAAGAGGTCTCCTCTGCTAAGTTCATTGAGGCAATTGCTCTTCTTAGAGGTTTACAGCTGTGTGTTCAATGGGGTGTCCCAAAAATTATGCTTGAAACCGATTGTTTGATATTGGTTAATGCTTGAATGCAAACTCTGAATGTCTAACAGATTTTGAATTTATTCTTCAAGACATTCGAAGACTTATGGCTGGCTTTCAAGAAGTTAAAGTTGTGCATTTGGCAACCGTTTAGGCAATTTGGTGGCTCATTGTTTGGCAAGACATGCTTGGTTGATTGATGATATTTGTATGTGGTGGGATTATTGTCCTTCATTTGTTAGTCAAGCTATATGGCTTGATAAACTATCTATTTGTAAGGATACTTGATTTTGAATGAATGAAAGTCTGTTTATCAAAAAAAAAATTAAGTGGAATAATATATTTACAAATTTTCATAAAATAATAAATTGTAACTTTTTAATATTTTAAACATATAAAATTTGGCTTTTACTATGTTACTTAGACAAGTGTGAGAATGTTAAATCAATTACTTTTTTAATTTTTAATATTTCTTATACTGTCATAAAAAAATTGAAATCATTAAAAATTTTTTGAGTATTTCATTTTTGTGTCTTAATAGTGCTAAAAAAAGGTTATGAAAACTCTTGAAGTAAATTAAGATGATATGATTTTCAAAATTTTTAACATATTTAACACATTATCTATAAATACATTGAGGTTTATATTAAAAAAATATTAAAAGTAAATTATAACAAAAATCATGTAAATTGATTTTTATATAATTGTCTATTATGTCAATTTTATTATTATTTATAACATGCATAGTAATTTAATTAAAAACATTGCATTCAAAAATTTGTGTTAATTTAGAAGATATAAATTTTCAACATATAAGGTCGTTAAATTTTTATTAATTATGCAATTATAATTAAAAATTCCCTTTGCAGGAACATTTGTCATATATGGAAAATCCTGTGGCACAAATTTCACAGAAAAAGTAGATGATTGAACTTTTAGTAGACCTCGATCGACTTAACCAAAAGCAGTACAAGAATTTCAATGTCGTCTCTATTAATGCTGTACAGGATGACACCAAATGATGGATCGGAGTAAAAATATCAAAGGACTCATATTTTGAACCGATGTTTTTGTTAGACTTGTATTAAACTTATCGCAGGCAACTTTGATAAAACTATCGATGCTATAAATATGTGTTGGACTATGTTATGTTTTGAACTAATATTTTTGTTGGGCTTGTATTAAACTTATCACATGAAACTTTGCTAAAACTATCGATCTTATAAATATGCGTTAAACTATGTCATATTTTGAACTAATATTTTTATCTTTTAATCTATGCAAGCATGTAATTATTATATTATACTTAACTATCATTACCCTAAATATTTGCTACATTTCACATTTTTTTCCATATGTTTTAAATTATTGATTGAAATTAATTTTTTTATGAAATATATATTATTTTTTAAATAATTATTTTATTAAATTAGATAAATTGAACGTTGCTCCTACTTAATATATATTAATATCAGATATGATGCAAAAAATGAAACTAACCGGAGGGCCAAAAGGACGCGTACGTATATACGTTTGCTAGATATGGCTTTCTAACTGAGACAATTCTACAGGTAATAAATAGGTCAGACAAGAGGAGCATTGTGAACCGTTCAAATAATCAATCGATCGTACGTACTGTATTTTCGTTGGGAGAATCATGACTACTTTTTTGCGAAGTTGCCATGCAGTGTCGATCGATATGCGTCGTGTATTCCCCATACAACCAAACTTGCATGAAGGGACCCCGGCCCTTCCCTTGCGTTCACTCCGGTCATGACAATATTTGGATGTAAAAAAAGGGAAAAACCAAAGGGAAGTGCACGTACACGATATATAACTTAATATACAAGTTTCCAAGACTGATCTAGAATGCTGGAGAATGTACGTTCAAGATACGGAGGTTCTTGGTAATTATTCATGTGAACGCACCCTCATTACATTATGAGTAGTACGTAGTTTCCATGTTCACATCTGACAAGGGTCCATCTGAGGTCTGGTTTGAATAGAGAGATGTTTTTATTTTATCCTATCTCATTTAAGCTTATCTCAATATCCAAATACTATAAATACAAACACTTTCCAATTTCAAATTTTAATTTTTTCACCTAATCATTACCTAATTATTACAATTTTTTCAAATTTCCAAACAAAACATAAAAAACAATTTAACTTTTTAAAATTTCAAAACAAAAATAATATTAAATTCTATTAATATTTTAATTTTATAATATTTTTATTCAACTTTTTTTCTCTCATTTCCTAAAACCCAATAAAACATTTTAACTTAAATTATTTCTAACCCATCTCATCTCAGCTCATATATTTCATTAGTATTATTCACAAACCATCCCAGCTAACTATCCAAACTAGGCTTTAAACTAACCCCGCAGCTCTAGTGCTAGTGCTCTTCGAATGTTATATAGAGAGTCAATGATTAATGAAGTAGCTTCACCTACTCATAAATTAAGAAATGAACTTTAATTTTAATAAAAAAGAGTAATTAGCAACCAATAATAATAAAAAGAAAAGTTAAAGATAAAGATACTAATCCGTGTCTAAACCGAGACAATTGAACATGATCTTGGTAATTACCTTAAAGTTGAGAACAATTTTACTTATAATGGGCGCGCGTTGTAAACAAATAAAACCATTCACAAGCCGCTTGAGATCGACTCATTCAAACATGCATGAGTTCGACTCAATTCATTAAATATTATTTCTGATTGATTATTAAATTATATATCGAATAATTTCATATTTATTAATTTTTATTCATGTTTTATATGTAAGTTGATATATAATTAGATTATCTTAAGTTCGTAGTTAAAGAGATAAAGAGGAAATCTTGTTCATAATACTATGTGCGCATGTTGTTTTCACCCTTGGGACTAATCTTGTTGATATATATATAGATATGTATGTATACAATTCTGCTATGCTCAGTCGATCTCGCGCACCCTTTGTGCACATTGCTGACATCAGCTATTGTTTTATTATAAAAAAAAATAATTAAAAAACACGGAGACCATTGCCCTCCAAATCTCTACAATTTTCACACTCAACGGAAACTTGACGGATCACCCCAAATCTCTCACTCCCACGTGAATCTATTCTTTTATGGCTTCCAACTCAACTCAACTCAATTTATCTCATCTAATCATTACAACTTTCTCAACTTTCAATACAAAATATAATAAATAATTCAACTTTTTCAAATCCTAAAATAATAATAATATTAAAAAATAATATTTTAAACTTTTATCTCAACTCATCTCAACTCAACCCATTATCTAAACCGGCCCTAAATTGATCGGATATATACCAAAGCGCAAACCTTGGTATCGTGTTTTCTTATCGATTACTCATGCAGGAGCCTTTCCATCAGTACTGGCCGACTTGTTAGAAGTTTTCTACGTGCTTTTCTATGAGGTCCTTACGTAAATCTTTACCATTTGTTACAAGAAAATTTCCTTTTAGGAACAAAACATGCATTTCGTCCCAAAAAGTACTGGTTATTAATTGTCTCGAAAATGTGTTTTGACGAAAAAGTTGTTCTGATTCGATCATTTCAAAAGCTTTGTGCCAAAGAGTTTTTTGGGATGAAAGATCCAGAAATAATCCAATATTTATAATATCGATCCCTGCTGCATATTACTTTTGGGCACATATAGTATACTTGAATGCCATGTACGTACATACAGGTATGTGTAGGGGTGGAATTAGGATTTGGTATATATGTGGGGGTCAATTGGCAAAGTGTGTCTATGTAAGGGTGAACAGTAATTGACAGAACTGACTATTACTAACATTTAACATTAATTATATAAGGTAATTATATAGAGACAAACTAAATTATTAAAGCTGCCCATCTGAACCTCTTACTCGAGCTTCACTAGACTTCATTTTCCTCCACCATGACTACTAGCAAGCCAACAATTCTATAATTTTCCAACTCCAAAGCAGTCTCCATGTCTTGAAGAATAGAAAAAGAGCAAGAACAAAAACAAAGTGGAAGACAGATAAGAGAGAGTTGTTTTATTATTCAGTCAGTCAAAGGAAAAAGAACTTCAATTTCATTATGTTATTTTCTATCATAAGCTAGAGGAGATGGTGTGTCAATACGTGTGAACAAAAATAATAGATTTAGGCTCTTAGAAATTAGAATGCTACTTTGGGGGTGTTTGAGTGTTGGGGGCACAATTACAAATATGTTAAGGATATTTGAGTGTAGAATTATAATTCTACAATACATAATATTATTTTTTAAAAATTTTGGGTGATGGTAGCCCCCCAAGCTTCTACACAGTTCTGCCACTGCATACGTGTCTAACAACAAATAAAAATTTACATCAATTAATCGATGACTTCAAATATTTGGGACCTCTTAGATAAGAAAAATTGTTAGTTCCGCCATTGGTTTGAAGTAGCAAATCGTCTAGAACAAGATAGGTTAGGACATTAGCTGTGCATGATCTTGGGATCTTCATTTCACGTACGTGTCATATATTATTGAAGAAGAAACCTACCTTTGATCGGTAGCAATGAAGAAGTCCTGTCTGAATTTTCCTAGCTATACTCGTCGAAGACCTTTAACAACTTTAACAACACCTTTAACAACATTGTTGAAGGAAAATGCTTTTGAGTGATTTGAATCAGCAGATATAGCATTTAAGAAACTGAACCAAACTCTACTGTTACACAACCACTAGTGTTAAGGCTGCCAGATTTTTCCAGGCCATTCATAGTGGAGTGTCATGCCAATGGCATTGGCTTAGGGGCAGTTCTTATGCAAGGGGCAACCAATTGCTTATTTTCGCAAGACTCACAAAGGTAAAAGTATGTTACTTTCTACCCATGAGAAGAATTGTTGGCTCTAGTAACTGTAGTATAGAAGTGGTTACCTTATTTGTTCGGGCAATCATTTAAAATTAAGACTGACCAACAAGCTCTTAAGTTTCTCTTAGAGTAGAAGGTTGGTACTGAGGCCCAACAAAAGTGGATCACAAAATTGTTGGGCTATCTATGACTTTAGCATTAATTATAAGAAGGGAAAAGAAAACAAGCAATGGGTGTTCTAGGAAGGGAGAGGAACAATTTGCTACCCTGACATTAATTTTCTTTTCCTACCCCTTTATGGATAGATAAGCTGAATGGTAGTTACTCATTGTCCCAAAAGGTTCAAGACATTTATGCTAAGATTCAAGAGGGAACAAAAACGATCAAGCATTATAAACTACCGCATCAGGGTTTGTTGCTCAAGAAATGTAAGATGGTAGTGGATCCTTCCTTTGCATTTAAAGACAAAATTTTGCACCATATACACAATAATCCATTGGCTGGACATGTAGGGTATCACAAGCCCTTATAAAGGGAAAAATTGGATTTTTTTTTTTTGGGAGGACGAGGGGATGTCAAAACGTTTGTGACCGAGTGTGATGTGTGCCAAATTGCAAATTATAAAACCCTCCACCTTGTAGGATTGTTACAGCCCTTGCTAATACTAGCTTAGCCTTGGACAAATATAGCAATGGATTTCATTAAGTGGTTGCCATTATCTCAAGGCTTTACTGTTATATATATATATATATATATATTGGTGGATAAACCCATAAAGCACTCTCATTTTTTCATACTAGCACACCCTTATATAGCAGTCAAGGTTGCTCAAGTGTTTTTTTCTGATATGTTCAAATTCCATGGCATGCCTAAATCATCATTTATGATAGAGACCCTATCTTCACAAGTTCCTTCTGGAAAGAGCTTTTTAATCTACAAGATACCCTTTTGGCCTTCAGTTCTGCTTACCACACACAAACTGATGGGCAAACCGAGGCACTTAATAAGTGTGTCGAGAATTACTTGAGGTGTTACATTGGTTCAAGGCCAAGGGATTGGAGTTTGTTACTTCCAATGGTTGGTGCTACAACACTACAGTCCATTCATCCACTTGTTTTCCTCCCTGCGTGGCACTATATGGCTACCAACCTCCAATGCTTTTGTCATATGTTCAAGCCACAACTACAAATGCTATTGTGGATCAATAGTTGAGGACAAGGGATGAACTAATTGCTTTGTCAAAAGAGAATCTGCAGAAGGCACAACAAAGTATGAAGGACTTTGCTGAAAATAAAAGAACTAAGAGGAGCCTTGAGTTGGGGGACTGGGTGTTCTTGAGGCTACAACCCTATAGACAAAAAATAGTAGCTTTACGACACAATTTGAAGTTAGCATCTCATTTTTATGGTCCAATTCAGATCACAACTAAGGTGAGGACTGTTGCATAAAACTGGAACTTTCCTACTTCATCCAAAATACATCCTGTCTTCCATGTTTCATGCCTCAAGAAAAAGTTGGGTTAACATATTCTGCCACTACCATCCTTACCACCAATAGAAAAGGAAGGCAACGCTCGACTAGAACCTAAGGCCATGCTAGACAGATGAATGAGGAAGGTTGGAAACCAAGCTATGACTGAAGTATTGATCAAATGGAATGGAACTCTTCTTGAGCTCAGCATTTGGGAGTCATTGTGTAAGATGAGGAATCTCTGCCCTCATCTTGTGAGCAAAGCCTTGTGAGAAGTCGAGGTTCGATCAACCTTGTGGTCTAGGCTTTTTGAAGAGGGGGAGAATTTCATATGTGAGAGGCACATGAAGCTAAATGAGCTAAGGGGAACAAGCATTCATGAGTAAAGGAGGAAATCAAGGGGAAAAGTAGAGTGTGAATCAAAACATGGAGTTTTGTCCATTAATGAAATGGTGAGTTGCAAGGGGAGGCCAAAATTAGACTTATCATTATTATTGGAATAGTATATATTGTAAAATTAGTATGTATGGTGCATTTTGGGGTTTGATAATTGTATAAAAGGAACTAAGTTGGAGGGAAAGGGGAATATGAAGTTCTTTGTTGTGAATTACATGGGAGGTTGAGCTTTCCTCGAATAAAGTTAATTCTCAAATTCCTTGTTCCATTCTTACTCTCTATTTTCTCAGTTCTTTCTTGCTTCTCTTGTTCTTCTTCTCTCTTATTCTTCCTTTTTCTTGTACTTCCAACATTGTCCTAACAAATGCATGAGCTTGTTTTGAAAAAAATTAAGACGTATTTTATTGTGTCTTGTGAAATTAGGTAAGAAAAATGACAATTATTTAGATATAAATTTCCTTGATATGTGTTTTTACTTGGGTTTGCAAAAGTGGGTGTTTTCCATGTTCAACTTCAATGGGCAATGAGGCAATTGGGGTTTCTGATTACCATATTTGTCAGTAGAGACATAAGTCGATCAACTACCTAGCTTATTGGGATCCATGGCCCAAGGGCATACCCTAGCTAGCCTAAAGAAGGGGGTCACCCCATAGTTTGGCTCCCATCTTGGCATTGGCTAGGGCATGCACTGAGGGCCATGGCCCCAACCCTTGGTGTAACAGCTCCGTAGAAATTCGATTGTAAAATTTCTATAAGCTTTAGGAAAGTTGTAAAAACTCTATAATTTTTCACAAATCAACCAATTGTGTAGGTTTTAGTCTGTCAACATAGTCAGTGTTATTACTCACTATGATGCCAAAAGTGTGATTTTAAATATTTGAGATAGTTATAAGTGTCAGAATAAGTTATGGTGTACGCCATTACACTCAGTTGATTATTTAGAATTTTATGGCACAATAATCTTATTTTCATATTTTCAAACGAAACATCTGCTCAAAACTGTGTTTCTACTTTTAGGGGCACTTCGAGGTTGAATTTTGATAAACAAATTGCACAGTTAGGTTTTTATGAATATTTAAGATTTTATAGTGTAAAATTTATAGTTCACTTTTCTTGAGTGAAAAGTAACCTTGGTAAGCTCACCTAGTGTAATGTTTTCAAAATCACAGTGTGGAATATCTAAATTAGGTAAGAAAACATTTATTTCAACACTTGGAAAGATTTTAGCCACACTTAATGAATAGTAATGGACTCTTGGCACCATGAGGATCCATTAGATGGATTTTTGAAGGAATCAAAATGTGTGATCATACCACTTAAGCAAAACTCTATTTCATCTAACCAACCAAATTGTGTCAAACCAAAGAGAATTTTAATCCTAGTAAAACCCTAACTGGTTGGAATCCAACTAAAATCCCAAAAGTATGGTTGAAACTGAAACCCTAAACGGTTTTCTCCAAACCCTAACTAAATCGATTTTTAGTATTGTGTTTAATCACTTGATTAAATCACTTCCACATGCTAGTAATCTTTCAAATTTATGTTATAACATCATTATCCAATATTTCAAACCTTGAATATTTGATTGGGTCAAGAAAAATTGAATTTGGACTTGATAGCATCCCAAGCCCTTTTTAAAACCCAAATTGAGGCCCATTCTGTTAAGGATCATTAAGGCTCACAAATTTGGTGACCTTTGCATTACTTCTTGGCTAATTATTCCACCTCCACATGGCTGACTAGAGTTGCCTGGGAAAGCCCTAGAGTTTACTTGAAGCGAAAGCTAGAAGGCACCTCACTCTTGTCCTCCTACACAGCACCTTAGAGAGAAATATCTTGGGCTGGTTTATCCACTGATTTGGGTTGTCAAGGCCAACACTCAAGGTCATTCACAGCCTTATCATCATCTATCACTTGTCTAAGAATTCGCCCAACCCATTTCACACTCATTCCATCCCAAGCATAAGACTCTCGAGTAGTTTTTCTAAGTTACTTTTCACGCCCATTTCGAAGCATTTGTACGTACTTTCCTTTTTTAGTCTAATTTTTGTGAATATCTTGTTTATTTCATTTTATGGTTATTAGATTAGTCAAAAGTTGTTTTAAACCTAGAAAGGTATTTCTAGAGATAAATTGGAGAGTGTATTATATTTTGGAGTTTCTGATCAAGTTAATGGACAGATCTTGGTCCAAACGTTTTATGGAGTTTTTGTAACATGTGTATATGAATATTGGTTGAGGATTTATTGCATGATTAAAGATTTTGATGAAATATTTTCTTAGATCTAGAAACTTAGAAACTAAAAGAGAAAAAAAAATTTCTATTTTAAGAAAGTGTAGATTTTTTATGGTTTAATCTCATTCCAATGGCTTCGATATTTTTATTTGAGAACTCTAAGCCTCTTCTATACATGTTAGGATTTTTTTTGAAGAATTTTCATGTTAGTTTCAAAGATATATATTTTTATGCAGGAGGTTACTCGGTTAGGCCAAAGGATTGATTTTTTCTAGATCCATGTTTTGATTGATTTTTAGACATGTGATTTTGAG